>NW_027611998.1:0-208000 GCF_964261635.1 Lissotriton helveticus
AATAATTCACATCCAACTGTCATTTAAAGTCAAACGAATAAATGTTACATTTTCATCAATATTGACCATTTTTTGAACGTTCGACATGTCCGGGGTCATCGTTTTTCATCAGAAAATTGATTTTTTGGACTCTACCAAAAATGATTCAAAATGTCATTGGGATCGGGCCTCATGTTGAATAACCACTTTTTAGACCCTCACAGTGACCAAAATTGCAATTTTTACAGAGTTTTCGCTTACTCAAAAGCTTCAATTTTGACCAATTCCGGGCACAGAAATGACTTTAAACACACTTATTTTAGTTGAAAAAGTAATATTTCACATCCAACCGTCATTTAAAGGCAAAAGATTAAATGTTAACATTTTATCAATATTGACCATTTTTTGAACGTTCGACAGGTCCGGGGCCATCGTTTTTCATCAGAAAATTGATTTTTTGGACTCTACCAAAAATGATTCAAAATGTCATTTGGATCGGGCCTCATGTTGAGTAACCACTTTTTAAACCCTCACAGTGACCAAAATTGCCATTTTTACAGAGTTTTCGCTTACTCAAAAGCTTCAATTTTGACCAATTACAGGCACAGAAATGACTTTAAACACACTTATTTTAGTTGAAAAAGTAATATTTCACATCCAACCGTCATTTAAAGTCAAAAGATTAAATGTTAAAATTTCATCAATATTGACCATTTTTTGAACGTTCGACAGGTCCGGGGTCATCGTTTTTCATCAGAAAATTGATTTTTTGGACTCTACCAAAAATGATTCAAAATGTCATTGGGATCGGGCCTCATGTTGAATAACCACTTTTTAGACCCTCACAGTGACCAAAATTGCCATTTTTACAGAGTTTTCGCTTACTCAAAAGCTTCAATGTTGACCAATTTCAGGCACAGAAATGACTTTAAACACACTTATTTTAGTTGAAAAAGTAATAATTCACATCCAACCGTCATTTAAAGTCAAAAGATTAAATGTTAAAATTTCATCAATATTGACCACTTTTTTGAACGTTCGACAGGTCCGGGGTCATCGTTTTTCATCAGAAAATTTAATTTTTTGGACTCTACCAAAAATGATTCAAAATGTCATTGGGATCGGGCCTCATGTTGAATAACTACTTTTTAGACCCTCACAGTGACCAAAATTGCCATTTTTACAGAGTTTTCGCTTACTCAAAAGCTTTAATTTTGACCAATTTCAGGCACAGAAATGACTTTAAACACACTTATTTTAGTTGAAAAAGTAATAATTCACATCCAACCGTCATTTAAAGTCAAAAGATTAAATGTTAAAATTTCATCAATATTGACTACTTTTTTGAACGTTCGACAGGTCCGGGGTCATCGTTTTTCATCAGAAAATTGATTTTTTGGACTCTACCAAAAATGATTCAAAATGTCATTTGGATCGGGCCTCATGTTGAATAACCACTTTTTAGACCCTCACAGTGACCAAAATTGCCATTTTTACAGAGTTTTCGCTTACTCAAAAGCTTCAATTTTGACCAATTTCAGGCACGGAAATGACTTTAAACACACTTATTTTAGTTGAAAAAGTAAAAATTCACATCCAACCGTCATTTAAAGTCAAAAGATTAAATGTTAAAATTTCATCAATATTGACCACTTTTTTGAATGTTCGACAGGTCCGGGGTCATCGTTTTTCATCAGAAAATTGATTTTTTGGACTCTACCAAAAATGATTCAAAATGTCATTGGGATCGGGCCTCATGTTGAATAACTCCTTTTTAGACCCTCACAGTGACCAAAATTGCCATTTTTACAGAGTTTTCGCTTACTCAAAAGCTTCAATTTTGACCAATTTCAGGCACAGAAATGACTTTAAACACACTTTTTTTAGTTGAAAAAGTAATATTTCACATCCAACCGTCATTTAAAGTCAAAAGATTAAATGTTAAAATTTCATCAATATTGACCGTTTTTTGAACGTTCGACAGGTCCGGGGTCATCGTTTTTCATCAGAAAATTGATTTTTTGGACTCTACCAAAAATGATTCAAAATGTCATTTGGATCGGGCCTCATGTTGAATAACCACTATTTAAACCCTCACAGTGACCAAAATTGCCATTTTTTCAGAGTTTTCGCTTACTCTAAAGCTTCAATTTTGACCAATTTCAGGCACGGAAATGACTTTAAACACACTTATTTTAGTTGAAAAAGTAAAAATTCACATCCAACCGTCATTTAAAGTCAAAAGATTAAATGTTAAAATTTCATCGATATTGACCATTTTTTGAACGTTCGACAGGTCATCGTTTTTCATCAGAAAATTGATTCTTTGGACTCTACCAAAAATGTTTCAAAATGTCATTGGGGTCGGGCCTCATGTTGAATAACCCCTTTTTAGACCCTCACAGTGACCAAAATTGCCATTTTTACAGAGTTTTTGCTTACTCAAAAGCTTCAATTTTGACCAATTTCAGGCACAGAAATGACTTTAAACACACTTTTTTTAGTTGAAAAAGTAATATTTCACATCCAACCGTCATTTAAAGTCAAAAGATTAAATGTTAAAATTTCATCAATATTGACCGTTTTTTGAACGTTCGACAGGTCCGGGGTCATCGTTTTTCATCAGAAAATTGATTTTTTGGACTCTACCAAAAATGATTCAAAATGTCATTTGGATCGGGCCTCATGTTGAATAACCACTATTTAAACCCTCACAGTGACCAAAATTGCCATTTTTTCAGAGTTTTCGCTTACTCTAAAGCTTCAATTTTGACCAATTTCAGGCACGGAAATGACTTTAAACACATTTATTTTAGTTGAAAAAGTAAAAATTCACATCCAACCGTCATTTAAAGTCAAAAGATTAAATGTTAAAATTTCATCAATATTGACCATTTTTTGAACGTTCGACAGGTCATCGTTTTTCATCAGAAAATTGATTCTTTGGACTCTACCAAAAATGTTTCAAAATGTCATTGGGGTCGGGCCTCATGTTGAATAACCACTTTTTAGACCCTCACAGTGACCAAAATTGCCATTTTTACAGAGTTTTCGCTTACTCAAAAGCTTCAATTTTGACCAATTTCAGGCACAGAAATGACTTTAAACACACTTATTTTAGATGAAAAAGTAATAATTCACATCCAACCGTCGTTTAAAGTCAAAAGATTAAATGTTAAAATTTCATCAATATTGACCATTTTTTGAACGTTCGACAGTTCCGGGGTCATCGTTTTTCATCAGAAAATTGATTTTTTTGGACTCTACCAAAAATGATTCAAAATGTCATTGGGATCGGGCCTCATGTTGAATAACCCCTTTTTAGACCCTCACAGTGACCAAAATTGCCATTTTTACAGAGTTTTTGCTTACTCAAAAGCTTCAATTTTGACCAATTTCAGGCACAGAAATGACTTTAAACACACTTATTTTAGTTGAAAAAGTAATAATTCACATCCAACTGTCATTTAAAGTCAAACGAATAAATGTTACATTTTCATCAATATTGACCATTTTTTGAACGTTCGACATGTCCGGGGTCATCGTTTTTCATCAGAAAATTGATTTTTTGGACTCTACCAAAAATGATTCAAAATGTCATTGGGATCGGGCCTCATGTTGAATAACCACTTTTTAGACCCTCACAGTGACCAAAATTGCAATTTTTACAGAGTTTTCGCTTACTCAAAAGCTTTAATTTTGACCAATTCCAGGCACAGAAATGACTTTAAACACACTTATTTTAGTTGAAAAAGTAATATTTCACATCCAACCGTCATTTAAAGGCAAAAGATTAAATGTTAACATTTTATCAATATTGACCATTTTTTGAACGTTCGACAGGTCCGGGGTCATCGTTTTTCATCAGAAAATTGATTTTTTGGACTCTACCAAAAATGATTCAAAATGTCATTTGGATCGGGCCTCATGTTGAGTAACCACTTTTTAAACCCTCACAGTGACCAAAATTGCCATTTTTACAGAGTTTTCGCTTACTCAAAAGCTTCAATTTTGACCAATTACAGGCACAGAAATGACTTTAAACACACTTATTTTAGTTGAAAAAGTAATATTTCACATCCAACCGTCATTTAAAGTCAAAAGATTAAATGTTAAAATTTCATCAATATTGACAATTTTTTGAACGTTCGACAGGTCCGGGGTCATCGTTTTTCATCAGAAAATTGATTTTTTGGACTCTACCAAAAATGATTCAAAATGTCATTGGGATCGGGCCTCATGTTGAATAACCACTTTTTAGACCCTCACAGTGACCAAAATTGCCATTTTTACAGAGTTTTCGCTTACTCAAAAGCTTCAATTTTGACCAATTTCAGGCACAGAAATGACTTTAAACACACTTATTTTAGTTGAAAAAGTAATATTTCACATCCAACCGTCATTTAAAGTCAAAAGATTAAATGTTAAAATTTCATCAATATTGACCGTTTTTTGAACGTTCGACAGGTCCGGGGTCATCGTTTTTCATCAGAAAATTGATTTTTTGGACTCTACCAAAAATGATTCAAAATGTCATTTGGATCGGGCCTCATGTTGAATAACCACTATTTAAACCCTCACAGTGACCAAAATTGCCATTTTTTCAGAGTTTTCGCTTACTCTAAAGCTTCAATTTTGACCAATTTCAGGCACGGAAATGACTTTAAACACACTTATTTTAGTTGAAAAAGTAAAAATTCACATCCAACCGTCATTTAAAGTCAAAAGATTAAATGTTAAAATTTCATCAATATTGACCATTTTTTGAACGTTCGACAGGTCATCGTTTTTCATCAGAAAATTGATTCTTTGGACTCTACCAAAAATGTTTCAAAATGTCATTGGGGTCGGGCCTCATGTTGAATAACCACTTTTTAGACCCTCACAGTGACCAAAATTGCCATTTTTACAGAGTTTTCGCTTACTCAAAAGCTTCAATTTTGACCAATTTCAGGCACAGAAATGACTTTAAACACACTTATTTTAGATGAAAAAGTAATAATTCACATCCAACCGTCGTTTAAAGTCAAAAGATTAAATGTTAAAATTTCATCAATATTGACCATTTTTTGAACGTTCGACAGTTCCGGGGTCATCGTTTTTCATCAGAAAATTGATTTTTTTGGACTCTACCAAAAATGATTCAAAATGTCATTGGGATCGGGCCTCATGTTGAATAACCCCTTTTTAGACCCTCACAGTGACCAAAATTGCCATTTTTACAGAGTTTTTGCTTACTCAAAAGCTTCAATTTTGACCAATTTCAGGCACAGAAATGACTTTAAACACACTTTTTTTAGTTGAAAAAGTAATATTTCACATCCAACCGTCATTTAAAGTCAAAAGATTCAATGTTAAAATTTCATCAATATTGACCGTTTTTTGAACGTTCGACAGGTCATCGTTTTTCATCAGAAAATTGATTTTTTGGACTCTACCAAAAATGATTCAAAATGTCATTTGGATCGGGCCTCATGTTGAATAACCACTATTTAAACCCTCACAGTGACCAAAATTGCCATTTTTTCAGAGTTTTCGCTTACTCTAAAGCTTCAATTTTGACCAATTTCAGGCACGGAAATGACTTTAAACACACTTATTTTAGTTGAAAAAGTAAAAATTCACATCCAACCGTCATTTAAAGTCAAAAGATTAAATGTTAAAATTTCATCAATATTGACCATTTTTTGAACGTTCGACAGGTCATCGTTTTTCATCAGAAAATTGATTCTTTGGACTCTACCAAAAATGTTTCAAAATGTCATTGGGGTCGGGCCTCATGTTGAATAACCACTTTTTAGACCCTCACAGTGACCAAAATTGCCATTTTTACAGAGTTTTCGCTTACTCAAAAGCTTCAATTTTGACCAATTTCAGGCACAGAAATGACTTTAAACACACTTATTTTAGATGAAAAAGTAATAATTCACATCCAACCGTCGTTTAAAGTCAAAAGATTAAATGTTAAAATTTCATCAATATTGACCATTTTTTGAACGTTCGACAGTTCCGGGGTCATCGTTTTTCATCAGAAAATTGATTTTTTTGGACTCTACCAAAAATGATTCAAAATGTCATTGGGATCGGGCCTCATGTTGAATAACCCCTTTTTAGACCCTCACAGTGACCAAAATTGCCATTTTTACAGAGTTTTTGCTTACTCAAAAGCTTCAATTTTGACCAATTTCAGGCACAGAAATGACTTTAAACACACTTATTTTAGTTGAAAAAGTAATAATTCACATCCAACTGTCATTTAAAGTCAAACGAATAAATGTTACATTTTCATCAATATTGACCATTTTTTGAACGTTCGACATGTCCGGGGTCATCGTTTTTCATCAGAAAATTGATTTTTTGGACTCTACCAAAAATGATTCAAAATGTCATTGGGATCGGGCCTCATGTTGAATAACCACTTTTTAGACCCTCACAGTGACCAAAATTGCAATTTTTACTGAGTTTTCGCTTACTCAAAAGCTTTAATTTTGACCAATTCCAGGCACAGAAATGACTTTAAACACACTTATTTTAGTTGAAAAAGTAATATTTCACATCCAACCGTCATTTAAAGGCAAAAGATTAAATGTTAACATTTTATCAATATTGACCATTTTTTGAACGTTCGACAGGTCCGGGGTCATCGTTTTTCATCAGAAAATTGATTTTTTGGACTCTACCAAAAATGATTCAAAATGTCATTTGGATCGGGCCTCATGTTGAGTAACCACTTTTTAAACCCTCACAGTGACCAAAATTGCCATTTTTACAGAGTTTTCGCTTACTCAAAAGCTTCAATTTTGACCAATTACAGGCACAGAAATGACTTTAAACACACTTATTTTAGTTGAAAAAGTAATATTTCACATCCAACCGTCATTTAAAGTCAAAAGATTAAATGTTAAAATTTCATCAATATTGACAATTTTTTGAACGTTCGACAGGTCCGGGGTCATCGTTTTTCATCAGAAAATTGATTTTTTGGACTCTACCAAAAATGATTCAAAATGTCATTGGGATCGGGCCTCATGTTGAATAACCACTTTTTAGACCCTCACAGTGACCAAAATTGCCATTTTTACAGAGTTTTCGCTTACTCAAAAGCTTCAATTTTGACCAATTTCAGGCACAGAAATGACTTTAAACACACTTATTTTAGTTGAAAAAGTAATAATTCACATCCAACCGTCATTTAAAGTCAAAAGATTAAATGTTAAAATTTCATCAATATTGACCACTTTTTTGAACGTTCGACAGGTCCGGGGTCATCGTTTTTCATCAGAAAATTGATTTTTTGGACTCTACCAAAAATGATTCAAAAGGTCATTTGGATCGGGCCTCATGTTGAATAACCACTTTTTAGACCCTCACAGTGACCAAAATTGCCATTTTTACAGAGTTTTCGCTTACTCAAAAGCTTCAATTTTGACCAATTTCAGGCACGGAAATGACTTTAAACACACTTATTTTAGTTGAAAAATTAAAAATTCACATCCAACCGTCATTTAAAGTCAAAAGATTAAATGTTAAAATTTCATCAATATTGACCACTTTTTTGAACGTTCGACAGGTCCGGGGTCATCGTTTTTCATCAGAAAATTGATTTTTTGGACTCTACCAAAAATGATTCAAAATGTCATTGGGATCAGGCCTCATGTTGAGTAACCACTTTTTAAACCCTCACAGTGACCAAAATTGCCATTTTTACAGAGTTTTCGCTTACTCAAAAGCTTCAATTTTGACCAATTTCAGGCACGGAAATGACTTAAACACACTTATTTTAGTTGAAAAAGTAAAAATTCACATCCAACCGTCATTTAAAGTCAAAAGATTAAATGTTAAAATTTCATCAATATTGACCACTTTTTTGAACGTTCGACAGGTCCGGGGTCATCGTTTTTCATCAGAAAATTGATTTTTTGGACTCTACCAAAAATGTTTCAAAATGTCATTGGGATCGGGCCTCATGTTGAATAACCACTTTTTAGACCCTCACAGTGACCAAAATTGCCATTTTTACAGAGTTTTCGCTTACTCAAAAGCTTCAATTTTGACCAATTTCAGGCACGGAAATGACTTTAAACACACTTATTTTAGTTGAAAAATTAAAAATTCACATCCAACCGTCATTTAAAGTCAAAAGATTAAATGTTAAAATTTCATCAATATTGACCACTTTTTTGAACGTTCGACAGGTCCGGGGTCATCGTTTTTCATCAGAAAATTGATTTTTTGGACTCTACCAAAAATGATTCAAAATGTCATTGGGATCAGGCCTCATGTTGAGTAACCACTTTTTAAACCCTCACAGTGACCAAAATTGCCATTTTTACAGAGTTTTCGCTTACTCAAAAGCTTCAATTTTGACCAATTTCAGGCACAGAAATGACTTTAAACACACTTATTTTAGTTAAAAAAGTAATAATTCACATCCAACTGTCATTTAAAGTCAAACGAATAAATGTTACATTTTCATCAATATTGACCATTTTTTGAACGTTCGACATGTCCGGGGTCATCGTTTTTCATCAGAAAATTGATTTTTTGGACTCTACCAAAAATGATTCAAAATGTCATTGGGATCGGGCCTCATGTTGAGTAACCACTTTTTAAACCCTCACAGTGACCAAAATTGCCATTTTTACAGAGTTTTCGCTTACTCAAAAGCTTCAATTTTGACCAATTACAGGCACAGAAATGACTTTAAACACACTTATTTTAGTTGAAAAAGTAATATTTCACATCCAACCGTCATTTAAAGTCAAAAGATTAAATGTTAAAATTTCATCAATATTGACCATTTTTTGAACGTTCGACAGGTCCGGGGTCATTGTTTTTCATCAGAAAATTGATTTTTTGGACTCTACCAAAAATGATTCAAAATGTCATTGGGATCGGGCCTCATGTTGAATAACCACTTTTTAGACCCTCACAGTGACCAAAATTGCCATTTTTACAGAGTTTTCGCTTACTCAAAAGCTTCAATGTTGACCAATTTCAGGCACAGAAATGACTTTAAACACACTTATTTTAGTTGAAAAAGTAATAATTCACATCCAACCGTCATTTAAAGTCAAAAGATTAAATGTTAAAATTTCATCAATATTGACCACTTTTTTGAACGTTCGACAGGTCCGGGGTCATCGTTTTTCATCAGAAAATTTAATTTTTTGGACTCTACCAAAAATGATTCAAAATGTCATTGGGATCGGGCCTCATGTTGAATAACTACTTTTTAGACCCTCACAGTGACCAAAATTGCCATTTTTACAGAGTTTTCGCTTACTCAAAAGCTTTAATTTTGACCAATTTCAGGCACAGAAATGACTTTAAACACACTTATTTTAGTTGAAAAAGTAATATTTCACATCCAACCGTCATTTAAAGTCAAAAGATTAAATGTTAAAATTTCATCAATATTGACTACTTTTTTGAACGTTCGACAGGTCCGGGGTCATCGTTTTTCATCAGAAAATTGATTTTTTGGACTCTACCAAAAATGATTCAAAATGTCATTTGGATCGGGCCTCATGTTGAATAACCACTTTTTAGACCCTCACAGTGACCAAAATTGCCATTTTTACAGAGTTTTCGCTTACTCAAAAGCTTCAATTTTGACCAATTTCAGGCACAGAAATGACTTTAAACACACTTATTTTAGATGAAAAAGTAATAATTCACATCCAACCGTCGTTTAAAGTCAAAAGATTAAATGTTAAAATTTCATCAATATTGACCATTTTTTGAACGTTCGACAGTTCCGGGGTCATCGTTTTTCATCAGAAAATTGATTTTTTTGGACTCTACCAAAAATGATTCAAAATGTCATTGGGATCGGGCCTCATGTTGAATAACCCCTTTTTAGACCCTCACAGTGACCAAAATTGCCATTTTTACAGAGTTTTTGCTTACTCAAAAGCTTCAATTTTGACCAATTTCAGGCACAGAAATGACTTTAAACACACTTTTTTTAGTTGAAAAAGTAATATTTCACATCCAACCGTCATTTAAAGTCAAAAGATTAAATGTTAAAATTTCATCAATATTGACCGTTTTTTGAACGTTCGACAGGTCCGGGGTCATCGTTTTTCATCAGAAAATTGATTTTTTGGACTCTACCAAAAATGATTCAAAATGTCATTTGGATCGGGCCTCATGTTGAATAACCACTATTTAAACCCTCACAGTGACCAAAATTGCCATTTTTTCAGAGTTTTCGCTTACTCTAAAGCTTCAATTTTGACCAATTTCAGGCACGGAAATGACTTTAAACACACTTATTTTAGTTGAAAAAGTAAAAATTCACATCCAACCGTCATTTAAAGTCAAAAGATTAAATGTTAAAATTTCATCAATATTGACCATTTTTTGAACGTTCGACAGGTCATCGTTTTTCATCAGAAAATTGATTCTTTGGACTCTACCAAAAATGTTTCAAAATGTCATTGGGGTCGGGCCTCATGTTGAATAACCACTTTTTAGACCCTCACAGTGACCAAAATTGCCATTTTTACAGAGTTTTCGCTTACTCAAAAGCTTCAATTTTGACCAATTTCAGGCACAGAAATGACTTTAAACACACTTATTTTAGATGAAAAAGTAATAATTCACATCCAACCGTCGTTTAAAGTCAAAAGATTAAATGTTAAAATTTCATCAATATTGACCATTTTTTGAACGTTCGACAGTTCCGGGGTCATCGTTTTTCATCAGAAAATTGATTTTTTTGGACTCTACCAAAAATGATTCAAAATGTCATTGGGATCGGGCCTCATGTTGAATAACCCCTTTTTAGACCCTCACAGTGACCAAAATTGCCATTTTTACAGAGTTTTTGCTTACTCAAAAGCTTCAATTTTGACCAATTTCAGGCACAGAAATGACTTTAAACACACTTATTTTAGTTGAAAAAGTAATAATTCACATCCAACTGTCATTTAAAGTCAAACGAATAAATGTTACATTTTCATCAATATTGACCATTTTTTGAACGTTCGACATGTCCGGGGTCATCGTTTTTCATCAGAAAATTGATTTTTTGGACTCTACCAAAAATGATTCAAAATGTCATTGGGATCGGGCCTCATGTTGAATAACCACTTTTTAGACCCTCACAGTGACCAAAATTGCAATTTTTACAGAGTTTTCGCTTAGTCAAAAGCTTTAATTTTGACCAATTCCAGGCACAGAAATGACTTTAAACACACTTATTTTAGTTGAAAAAGTAATATTTCACATCCAACCGTCATTTAAAGGCAAAAGATTAAATGTTAACATTTTATCAATATTGACCATTTTTTGAACGTTCGACAGGTCCGGGGTCATCGTTTTTCATCAGAAAATTGATTTTTTGGACTCTACCAAAAATGATTCAAAATGTCATTTGGATCGGGCCTCATGTTGAGTAACCACTTTTTAAACCCTCACAGTGACCAAAATTGCCATTTTTACAGAGTTTTCGCTTACTCAAAAGCTTCAATTTTGACCAATTACAGGCACAGAAATGACTTTAAACACACTTATTTTAGTTGAAAAAGTAATATTTCACATCCAACCGTCATTTAAAGTCAAAAGATTAAATGTTAAAATTTCATCAATATTGACAATTTTTTGAACGTTCGACAGGTCCGGGGTCATCGTTTTTCATCAGAAAATTGATTTTTTGGACTCTACCAAAAATGATTCAAAATGTCATTGGGATCGGGCCTCATGTTGAATAACCACTTTTTAGACCCTCACAGTGACCAAAATTGCCATTTTTACAGAGTTTTCGCTTACTCAAAAGCTTCAATTTTGACCAATTTCAGGCACAGAAATGACTTTAAACACACTTATTTTAGTTGAAAAAGTAATAATTCACATCCAACCGTCATTTAAAGTCAAAAGATTAAATGTTAAAATTTCATCAATATTGACCACTTTTTTGAACGTTCGACAGGTCCGGGGTCATCGTTTTTCATCAGAAAATTGATTTTTTGGACTCTACCAAAAATGATTCAAAATGTCATTGGGATCGGGCCTCATGTTGAATAACTACTTTTTAGACCCTCACAGTGACCAAAATTGCAATTTTTACAGAGTTTTCGCTTACTCAAAAGCTTTAATTTTGACCAATTTCAGGCACAGAAATGACTTTAAACACACTTATTTTAGTTGAAAAAGTAATAATTCACATCCAACCGTCATTTAAAGTCAAAAGATTAAATGTTAAAATTTCATCAATATTGACTACTTTTTTGAACGTTCGACAGGTCCGGGGTCATCGTTTTTCATCAGAAAATTGATTTTTTGGACTCTACCAAAAATGATTCAAAAGGTCATTTGGATCGGGCCTCATGTTGAATAACCACTTTTTAGACCCTCACAGTGACCAAAATTGCCATTTTTACAGAGTTTTCGCTTACTCAAAAGCTTCAATTTTGACCAATTTCAGGCACGGAAATGACTTTAAACACACTTATTTTAGTTGAAAAATTAAAAATTCACATCCAACCGTCATTTAAAGTCAAAAGATTAAATGTTAAAATTTCATCAATATTGACCACTTTTTTGAACGTTCGACAGGTCCGGGGTCATCGTTTTTCATCAGAAAATTGATTTTTTGGACTCTACCAAAAATGATTCAAAATGTCATTGGGATCAGGCCTCATGTTGAGTAACCACTTTTTAAACCCTCACAGTGACCAAAATTGCCATTTTTACAGAGTTTTCGCTTACTCAAAAGCTTCAATTTTGACCAATTTCAGGCACAGAAATGACTTTAAACACACTTATTTTAGTTGAAAAAGTAATAATTCACATCCAACCGTCATTTAAAGTCAAAAGATTAAATGTTAAAATTTCATCAATATTGACCACTTTTTTGAACGTTCGACAGGTCCGGGGTCATCGTTTTTCATCAGAAAATTGATTTTTTGGACTCTACCAAAAATGATTCAAAATGTCATTGGGATCGGGCCTCATGTTGAATAACTACTTTTTAGACCCTCACAGTGACCAAAATTGCAATTTTTACAGAGTTTTCGCTTACTCAAAAGCTTTAATTTTGACCAATTTCAGGCACAGAAATGACTTTAAACACACTTATTTTAGTTGAAAAAGTAATAATTCACATCCAACCGTCATTTAAAGGCAAAAGATTAAATGTTAACATTTTATCAATATTGACCATTTTTTGAACGTTCGACAGGTCCGGGGCCATCGTTTTTCATCAGAAAATTGATTTTTTGGACTCTACCAAAAATGATTCAAAATGTCATTTGGATCGGGCCTCATGTTGAGTAACCACTTTTTAAACCCTCACAGTGACCAAAATTGCCATTTTTACAGAGTTTTCGCTTACTCAAAAGCTTCAATTTTGACCAATTACAGGCACAGAAATGACTTTAAACACACTTATTTTAGTTGAAAAAGTAATATTTCACATCCAACCGTCATTTAAAGTCAAAAGATTAAATGTTAAAATTTCATCAATATTGACCATTTTTTGAACGTTCGACAGGTCCGGGGTCATCGTTTTTCATCAGAAAATTGATTTTTTGGACTCTACCAAAAATGATTCAAAATGTCATTGGGATCGGGCCTCATGTTGAATAACCACTTTTTAGACCCTCACAGTGACCAAAATTGCCATTTTTACAGAGTTTTCGCTTACTCAAAAGCTTCAATGTTGACCAATTTCAGGCACAGAAATGACTTTAAACACACTTATTTTAGTTGAAAAAGTAATAATTCACATCCAACCGTCATTTAAAGTCAAAAGATTAAATGTTAAAATTTCATCAATATTGACCACTTTTTTGAACGTTCGACAGGTCCGGGGTCATCGTTTTTCATCAGAAAATTTAATTTTTTGGACTCTACCAAAAATGATTCAAAATGTCATTGGGATCGGGCCTCATGTTGAATAACTACTTTTTAGACCCTCACAGTGACCAAAATTGCCATTTTTACAGAGTTTTCGCTTACTCAAAAGCTTTAATTTTGACCAATTTCAGGCACAGAAATGACTTTAAACACACTTATTTTAGTTGAAAAAGTAATAATTCACATCCAACCGTCATTTAAAGTCAAAAGATTAAATGTTAAAATTTCATCAATATTGACTACTTTTTTGAACGTTCGACAGGTCCGGGGTCATCGTTTTTCATCAGAAAATTGATTTTTTGGACTCTACCAAAAATGATTCAAAATGTCATTTGGATCGGGCCTCATGTTGAATAACCACTTTTTAGACCCTCACAGTGACCAAAATTGCCATTTTTACAGAGTTTTCGCTTACTCAAAAGCTTCAATTTTGACCAATTTCAGGCACAGAAATGACTTTAAACACACTTATTTTAGATGAAAAAGTAATAATTCACATCCAACCGTCGTTTAAAGTCAAAAGATTAAATGTTAAAATTTCATCAATATTGACCGTTTTTTGAACGTTCGACAGGTCCGGGGTCATCGTTTTTCATCAGAAAATTGATTTTTTGGACTCTACCAAAAATGATTCAAAATGTCATTTGGATCGGGCCTCATGTTGAATAACCACTATTTAAACCCTCACAGTGACCAAAATTGCCATTTTTTCAGAGTTTTCGCTTACTCTAAAGCTTCAATTTTGACCAATTTCAGGCACGGAAATGACTTTAAACACACTTATTTTAGTTGAAAAAGTAAAAATTCACATCCAACCGTCATTTAAAGTCAAAAGATTAAATGTTAAAATTTCATCAATATTGACCATTTTTTGAACGTTCGACAGGTCATCGTTTTTCATCAGAAAATTGATTCTTTGGACTCTACCAAAAATGTTTCAAAATGTCATTGGGGTCGGGCCTCATGTTGAATAACCACTTTTTAGACCCTCACAGTGACCAAAATTGCCATTTTTACAGAGTTTTCGCTTACTCAAAAGCTTCAATTTTGACCAATTTCAGGCACAGAAATGACTTTAAACACACTTATTTTAGATGAAAAAGTAATAATTCACATCCAACCGTCGTTTAAAGTCAAAAGATTAAATGTTAAAATTTCATCAATATTGACCATTTTTTGAACGTTCGACAGTTCCGGGGTCATCGTTTTTCATCAGAAAATTGATTTTTTTGGACTCTACCAAAAATGATTCAAAATGTCATTGGGATCGGGCCTCATGTTGAATAACCCCTTTTTAGACCCTCACAGTGACCAAAATTGCCATTTTTACAGAGTTTTTGCTTACTCAAAAGCTTCAATTTTGACCAATTTCAGGCACAGAAATGACTTTAAACACACTTATTTTAGTTGAAAAAGTAATAATTCACATCCAACTGTCATTTAAAGTCAAACGAATAAATGTTACATTTTCATCAATATTGACCATTTTTTGAACGTTCGACATGTCCGGGGTCATCGTTTTTCATCAGAAAATTGATTTTTTGGACTCTACCAAAAATGATTCAAAATGTCATTGGGATCGGGCCTCATGTTGAATAACCACTTTTTAGACCCTCACAGTGACCAAAATTGCAATTTTTACAGAGTTTTCGCTTACTCAAAAGCTTTAATTTTGACCAATTCCAGGCACAGAAATGACTTTAAACACACTTATTTTAGTTGAAAAAGTAATATTTCACATCCAACCGTCATTTAAAGGCAAAAGATTAAATGTTAACATTTTATCAATATTGACCATTTTTTGAACGTTCGACAGGTCCGGGGTCATCGTTTTTCATCAGAAAATTGATTTTTTGGACTCTACCAAAAATGATTCAAAATGTCATTTGGATCGGGCCTCATGTTGAGTAACCACTTTTTAAACCCTCACAGTGACCAAAATTGCCATTTTTACAGAGTTTTCGCTTACTCAAAAGCTTCAATTTTGACCAATTACAGGCACAGAAATGACTTTAAACACACTTATTTTAGTTGAAAAAGTAATATTTCACATCCAACCGTCATTTAAAGTCAAAAGATTAAATGTTAAAATTTCATCAATATTGACAATTTTTTGAACGTTCGACAGGTCCGGGGTCATCGTTTTTCATCAGAAAATTGATTTTTTGGACTCTACCAAAAATGATTCAAAATGTCATTGGGATCGGGCCTCATGTTGAATAACCACTTTTTAGACCCTCACAGTGACCAAAATTGCCATTTTTACAGAGTTTTCGCTTACTCAAAAGCTTCAATTTTGACCAATTTCAGGCACAGAAATGACTTTAAACACACTTATTTTAGTTGAAAAAGTAATAATTCACATCCAACCGTCATTTAAAGTCAAAAGATTAAATGTTAAAATTTCATCAATATTGACCACTTTTTTGAACGTTCGACAGGTCCGGGGTCATCGTTTTTCATCAGAAAATTGATTTTTTGGACTCTACCAAAAATGATTCAAAATGTCATTGGGATCGGGCCTCATGTTGAATAACTACTTTTTAGACCCTCACAGTGACCAAAATTGCAATTTTTACAGAGTTTTCGCTTACTCAAAAGCTTTAATTTTGACCAATTTCAGGCACAGAAATGACTTTAAACACACTTATTTTAGTTGAAAAAGTAATAATTCACATCCAACCGTCATTTAAAGTCAAAAGATTAAATGTTAAAATTTCATCAATATTGACTACTTTTTTGAACGTTCGACAGGTCCGGGGTCATCGTTTTTCATCAGAAAATTGATTTTTTGGACTCTACCAAAAATGATTCAAAAGGTCATTTGGATCGGGCCTCATGTTGAATAACCACTTTTTAGACCCTCACAGTGACCAAAATTGCCATTTTTACAGAGTTTTCGCTTACTCAAAAGCTTCAATTTTGACCAATTTCAGGCACGGAAATGACTTTAAACACACTTATTTTAGTTGAAAAATTAAAAATTCACATCCAACCGTCATTTAAAGTCAAAAGATTAAATGTTAAAATTTCATCAATATTGACCACTTTTTTGAACGTTCGACAGGTCCGGGGTCATCGTTTTTCATCAGAAAATTGATTTTTTGGACTCTACCAAAAATGATTCAAAATGTCATTGGGATCAGGCCTCATGTTGAGTAACCACTTTTTAAACCCTCACAGTGACCAAAATTGCCATTTTTACAGAGTTTTCGCTTACTCAAAAGCTTCAATTTTGACCAATTTCAGGCACGGAAATGACTTAAACACACTTATTTTAGTTGAAAAAGTAAAAATTCACATCCAACCGTCATTTAAAGTCAAAAGATTAAATGTTAAAATTTCATCAATATTGACCACTTTTTTGAACGTTCGACAGGTCCGGGGTCATCGTTTTTCATCAGAAAATTGATTTTTTGGACTCTACCAAAAATGTTTCAAAATGTCATTGGGATCGGGCCTCATGTTGAATAACCACTTTTTAGACCCTCACAGTGACCAAAATTGCCATTTTTACAGAGTTTTCGCTTACTCAAAAGCTTCAATTTTGACCAATTTCAGGCACGGAAATGACTTTAAACACACTTATTTTAGTTGAAAAATTAAAAATTCACATCCAACCGTCATTTAAAGTCAAAAGATTAAATGTTAAAATTTCATCAATATTGACCACTTTTTTGAACGTTCGACAGGTCCGGGGTCATCGTTTTTCATCAGAAAATTGATTTTTTGGACTCTACCAAAAATGATTCAAAATGTCATTGGGATCAGGCCTCATGTTGAGTAACCACTTTTTAAACCCTCACAGTGACCAAAATTGCCATTTTTACAGAGTTTTCGCTTACTCAAAAGCTTCAATTTTGACCAATTTCAGGCACAGAAATGACTTTAAACACACTTATTTTAGTTGAAAAAGTAATAATTCACATCCAACCGTCATTTAAAGTCAAAAGATTAAATGTTAAAATTTCATCAATATTGACTACTTTTTTGAACGTTCGACAGGTCCGGGGTCATCGTTTTTCATCAGAAAATTGATTTTTTGGACTCTACCAAAAATGATTCAAAAGGTCATTTGGATCGGGCCTCATGTTGAATAATCACTTTTTAGACCCTCACAGTGACCAAAATTGCCATTTTTACAGAGTTTTTGCTTACTCAAAAGCTTCAATTTTGACCAATTTCAGGCACGGAAATGACTTTAAACACACTTATTTTAGTTGAAAAATTAAAAATTCACATCCAACCGTCATTTAAAGTCAAAAGATTAAATGTTAAAATTTCATCAATATTGACCACTTTTTTGAACGTTCGACAGGTCCGGGGTCATCGTTTTTCATCAGAAAATTGATTTTTTGGACTCTACCAAAAATGATTCAAAATGTCATTGGGATCAGGCCTCATGTTGAGTAACCACTTTTTAAACCCTCACAGTGACCAAAATTGCCATTTTTACAGAGTTTTCGCTTACTCAAAAGCTTCAATTTTGACCAATTTCAGGCACAGAAATGACTTTAAACACACTTATTTTAGTTGAAAAAGTAATAATTCACATCCAACCGTCATTTAAAGTCAAAAGATTAAATGTTAAAATTTCATCAATATTGACCACTTTTTTGAACGTTCGACAGGTCCGGGGTCATCGTTTTTCATCAGAAAATTGATTTTTTGGACTCTACCAAAAATGATTCAAAATGTCATTGGGATCGGGCCTCATGTTGAATAACTACTTTTTAGACCCTCACAGTGACCAAAATTGCAATTTTTACAGAGTTTTCGCTTACTCAAAAGCTTTAATTTTGACCAATTTCAGGCACAGAAATGACTTTAAACACACTTATTTTAGTTGAAAAAGTAATAATTCACATCCAACCGTCATTTAAAGTCAAAAGATTAAATGTTAAAATTTCATCAATATTGACTACTTTTTTGAACGTTCGACAGGTCCGGGGTCATCGTTTTTCATCAGAAAATTGATTTTTTGGACTCTACCAAAAATGATTCAAAATGTCATTGGGATCGGGCCTCATGTTGAATAACCACTTTTTAGACCCTCACAGTGACCAAAATTGCAATTTTTACAGAGTTTTCGCTTACTCAAAAGCTTCAATTTTGACCAATTCCAGGCACAGAAATGACTTTAAACACACTTATTTTAGTTGAAAAAGTAATATTTCACATCCAACCGTCATTTAAAGGCAAAAGATTAAATGTTAACATTTTATCAATATTGACCATTTTTTGAACGTTCGACAGGTCCGGGGCCATCGTTTTTCATCAGAAAATTGATTTTTTGGACTCTACCAAAAATGATTCAAAATGTCATTTGGATCGGGCCTCATGTTGAGTAACCACTTTTTAAACCCTCACAGTGACCAAAATTGCCATTTTTACAGAGTTTTCGCTTACTCAAAAGCTTCAATTTTGACCAATTACAGGCACAGAAATGACTTTAAACACACTTATTTTAGTTGAAAAAGTAATATTTCACATCCAACCGTCATTTAAAGTCAAAAGATTAAATGTTAAAATTTCATCAATATTGACCATTTTTTGAACGTTCGACAGGTCCGGGGTCATCGTTTTTCATCAGAAAATTGATTTTTTGGACTCTACCAAAAATGATTCAAAATGTCATTGGGATCGGGCCTCATGTTGAATAACCACTTTTTAGACCCTCACAGTGACCAAAATTGCCATTTTTACAGAGTTTTCGCTTACTCAAAAGCTTCAATGTTGACCAATTTCAGGCACAGAAATGACTTTAAACACACTTATTTTAGTTGAAAAAGTAATAATTCACATCCAACCGTCATTTAAAGTCAAAAGATTAAATGTTAAAATTTCATCAATATTGACCACTTTTTTGAACGTTCGACAGGTCCGGGGTCATCGTTTTTCATCAGAAAATTTAATTTTTTGGACTCTACCAAAAATGATTCAAAATGTCATTGGGATCGGGCCTCATGTTGAATAACTACTTTTTAGACCCTCACAGTGACCAAAATTGCCATTTTTACAGAGTTTTCGCTTACTCAAAAGCTTTAATTTTGACCAATTTCAGGCACAGAAATGACTTTAAACACACTTATTTTAGTTGAAAAAGTAATAATTCACATCCAACCGTCATTTAAAGTCAAAAGATTAAATGTTAAAATTTCATCAATATTGACTACTTTTTTGAACGTTCGACAGGTCCGGGGTCATCGTTTTTCATCAGAAAATTGATTTTTTGGACTCTACCAAAAATGATTCAAAATGTCATTTGGATCGGGCCTCATGTTGAATAACCACTTTTTAGACCCTCACAGTGACCAAAATTGCCATTTTTACAGAGTTTTCGCTTACTCAAAAGCTTCAATTTTGACCAATTTCAGGCACGGAAATGACTTTAAACACACTTATTTTAGTTGAAAAAGTAAAAATTCACATCCAACCGTCATTTAAAGTCAAAAGATTAAATGTTAAAATTTCATCAATATTGACCACTTTTTTGAACGTTCGACAGGTCCGGGGTCATTGTTTTTCATCAGAAAATTGATTTTTTGGACTCTACCAAAAATGATTCAAAATGTCATTGGGATCGGGCCTCATGTTGAATAACTCCTTTTTAGACCCTCACAGTGACCAAAATTGCCATTTTTACAGAGTTTTCGCTTACTCAAAAGCTTCAATTTTGACCAATTTCAGGCACAGAAATGACTTTAAACACACTTTTTTTAGTTGAAAAAGTAATAATTCACATCCAACTGTCATTTAAAGTCAAAAGAATAAATGTTACATTTTCATCAATATTGACCATTTTTTGAACGTTCGACATGTCCGGGGTCATCGTTTTTCATCAGAAAATTGATTTTTTGGACTCTACCAAAAATGATTCAAAATGTCATTGGGATCGGGCCTCATGTTGAATAACCACTTTTTAGACCCTCACAGTGACCAAAATTGCAATTTCTACAGAGTTTTCGCTTACTCAAAAGCTTCAATTTTGACCAATTCCAGGCACAGAAATGACTTTAAACACACTTATTTTAGTTGAAAAAGTAATATTTCACATCCAACCGTCATTTAAAGTCAAAAGATTAAATGTTAAAATTTCATCAATATTGACCATTTTTTGAACGTTCAACATGTCCGGGGTCATCGTTTTTCATCAGAAAATTGATTTTTTGGACTCTACCAAAAATGATTCAAAATGTCATTGGGATCGGGCCTCATGTTGAATAACCACTTTTCAGACCCTCACAGTGACCAAAATTGCAATTTCTACAGAGTTTTCGCTTGCTCAAAAGCTTCAATTTTGACCAATTCCAGGCACAGAAATGACTTTAAACACACTTATTTTAGTTGAAAAAGTAATATTTCACATCCAACCGTCATTTAAAGTCAAAAGATTAAATGTTAAAATTTCACCAATATTGACCATTTTTTGAACGTTCGACAGGTCCGGGGTCATCGTTTTTCATCAGAAAATTGATTTTTTGGACTCTACCAAAAATGATTCAAAATGTCATTTGGATCGGGCCTCATGTTGAGTAACCACTTTTTAAACCCTCACAGTGACCAAAATTGCCATTTTTACAGAGTTTTCGCTTACTCAAAAGCTTCAATTTTGACCAATTACAGGCACAGAAATGACTTTAAACACACTTATTTTAGTTGAAAAAGTAATATTTCACATCCAACCGTCATTTAAAGTCAAAAGATTAAATGTTAAAATGTCATCAATATTGACCATTTTTTGAACGTTCGACAGGTCCGGGGTCATCGTTTTTCATCAGAAAATTGATTCTTTGGACTCTACCAAAAATGTTTCAAAATGTCATTGGGATCGGGCCTCATGTTGAATAACCACTTTTTAGACCCTCACAGTGACCAAAATTGCCATTTTTACAGAGTTTTCGCTTACTCAAAAGCTTCAATTTTGACCAATTCCAGGCACAGAAATGACTTTAAACACACTTATTTTAGTTGAAAAAGTAATATTTCACATCCAACCGTCATTTAAAGTCAAAAGATTAAATGTTAAAATTTCATCAATATTGACAATTTTTTGAACGTTCGACAGGTCCGGGGTCATCGTTTTTCATCAGAAAATTGATTTTTTGGACTCTACCAAAAATGATTCAAAATGTCATTGGGATCGGGCCTCATGTTGAATAACCACTTTTTAGACCCTCACAGTGACCAAAATTGCCATTTTTACAGAGTTTTCGCTTACTCAAAAGCTTCAATTTTGACCAATTTCAGGCACAGAAATGACTTTAAACACACTTATTTTAGTTGAAAAAGTAATAATTCACATCCAACCGTCATTTAAAGTCAAAAGATTAAATGTTAAAATTTCATCAATATTGACCACTTTTTTGAACGTTCGACAGGTCCGGGGTCATCGTTTTTCATCAGAAAATTGATTTTTTGGACTCTACCAAAAATGATTCAAAATGTCATTGGGATCGGGCCTCATGTTGAATAACTACTTTTTAGACCCTCACAGTGACCAAAATTGCAATTTTTACAGAGTTTTCGCTTACTCAAAAGCTTTAATTTTGACCAATTTCAGGCACAGAAATGACTTTAAACACACTTATTTTAGTTGAAAAAGTAATAATTCACATCCAACCGTCATTTAAAGTCAAAAGATTAAATGTTAAAATTTCATCAATATTGACTACTTTTTTGAACGTTCGACAGGTCCGGGGTCATCGTTTTTCATCAGAAAATTGATTTTTTGGACTCTACCAAAAATGATTCAAAAGGTCATTTGGATCGGGCCTCATGTTGAATAACCACTTTTTAGACCCTCACAGTGACCAAAATTGCCATTTTTACAGAGTTTTCGCTTACTCAAAAGCTTCAATTTTGACCAATTTCAGGCACGGAAATGACTTTAAACACACTTATTTTAGTTGAAAAATTAAAAATTCACATCCAACCGTCATTTAAAGTCAAAAGATTAAATGTTAAAATTTCATCAATATTGACCACTTTTTTGAACGTTCGACAGGTCCGGGGTCATCGTTTTTCATCAGAAAATTGATTTTTTGGACTCTACCAAAAATGATTCAAAATGTCATTGGGATCAGGCCTCATGTTGAGTAACCACTTTTTAAACCCTCACAGTGACCAAAATTGCCATTTTTACAGAGTTTTCGCTTACTCAAAAGCTTCAATTTTGACCAATTTCAGGCACAGAAATGACTTTAAACACACTTATTTTAGTTGAAAAAGTAAAAATTCACATCCAACCGTCATTTAAAGTCAAAAGATTAAATGTTAAAATTTCATCAATATTGACCACTTTTTTGAACGTTCGACAGGTCCGGGGTCATCGTTTTTCATCAGAAAATTGATTTTTTGGACTCTACCAAAAATGATTCAAAATGTCATTGGGATCGGGCCTCATGTTGAATAACTACTTTTTAGACCCTCACAGTGACCAAAATTGCAATTTTTACAGAGTTTTCGCTTACTCAAAAGCTTTAATTTTGACCAATTTCAGGCACAGAAATGACTTTAAACACACTTATTTTAGTTGAAAAAGTAATAATTCACTTCCAACCGTCATTTAAAGTCAAAAGATTAAATGTTAAAATTTCATCAATATTGACTACTTTTTTGAACGTTCGACAGGTCCGGGGTCATCGTTTTTCATCAGAAAATTGATTTTTTGGACTCTACCAAAAATGATTCAAAAGGTCATTTGGATCGGGCCTCATGTTGAATAACCACTTTTTAGACCCTCACAGTGACCAAAATTGCCATTTTTACAGAGTTTTCGCTTACTCAAAAGCTTCAATTTTGACCAATTTCAGGCACGGAAATGACTTTAAACACACTTATTTTAGTTGAAAAATTAAAAATTCACATCCAACCGTCATTTAAAGTCAAAAGATTAAATGTTAAAATTTCATCAATATTGACCACTTTTTTGAACGTTCAACAGGTCCGGGGTCATCGTTTTTCATCAGAAAATTGATTTTTTGGACTCTACCAAAAATGATTCAAAATGTCATTGGGATCAGGCCTCATGTTGAGTAACCACTTTTTAAACCCTCACAGTGACCAAAATTGCCATTTTTACAGAGTTTTCGCTTACTCAAAAGCTTCAATGTTGACCAATTTCAGGCACAGAAATGACTTTAAACACACTTATTTTAGTTGAAAAAGTAATAATTCACATCCAACCGTCATTTAAAGTCAAAAGATTAAATGTTAACATTTCATCAATATTGACCACTTTTTTGAACGTTCGACAGGTCCGGGGTCATCGTTTTTCATCAGAAAATTTAATTTTTTGGACTCTACCAAAAATGATTCAAAATGTCATTGGGATCGGGCCTCATGTTGAATAACTACTTTTTAGACCCTCACAGTGACCAAAATTGCCATTTTTACAGAGTTTTCGCTTACTCAAAAGCTTTAATTTTGACCAATTTCAGGCACAGAAATGACTTTAAACACACTTATTTTAGTTGAAAAAGTAATAATTCACATCCAACCGTCATTTAAAGTCAAAAGATTAAATGTTAAAATTTCATCAATATTGACTACTTTTTTGAACGTTCGACAGGTCCGGGGTCATCGTTTTTCATCAGAAAATTGATTTTTTGGACTCTACCAAAAATGATTCAAAATGTCATTTGGATCGGGCCTCATGTTGAATAACCACTTTTTAGACCCTCACAGTGACCAAAATTGCCATTTTTACAGAGTTTTCGCTTACTCAAAAGCTTCAATTTTGACCAATTTCAGGCACGGAAATGACTTTAAACACACTTATTTTAGTTGAAAAAGTAAAAATTCACATCCAACCGTCATTTAAAGTCAAAAGATTAAATGTTAAAATTTCATCAATATTGACCACTTTTTTGAACGTTCGACAGGTCCGGGGTCATCGTTTTTCATCAGAAAATTGATTTTTTGGACTCTACCAAAAATGATTCAAAATGTCATTGGGATCGGGCCTCATGTTGAATAACTCCTTTTTAGACCCTCACAGTGACCAAAATTGCCATTTTTACAGAGTTTTCGCTTACTCAAAAGCTTCAATTTTGACCAATTTCAGGCACAGAAATGACTTTAAACACACTTTTTTTAGTTGAAAAAGTAATATTTCACATCCAACCGTCATTTAAAGTCAAAAGATTAAATGTTAAAATTTCATCAATATTGACCGTTTTTTGAACGTTCGACAGGTCCGGGGTCATCGTTTTTCATCAGAAAATTGATTTTTTGGACTCTACCAAAAATGATTCAAAATGTCATTTGGATCGGGCCTCATGTTGAATAACCACTATTTAAACCCTCACAGTGACCAAAATTGCCATTTTTTCAGAGTTTTCGCTTACTCTAAAGCTTCAATTTTGACCAATTTCAGGCACGGAAATGACTTTAAACACACTTATTTTAGTTGAAAAAGTAAAAATTCACATCCAACCGTCATTTAAAGTCAAAAGATTAAATGTTAAAATTTCATCAATATTGACCATTTTTTGAACGTTCGACAGGTCATCGTTTTTCATCAGAAAATTGATTCTTTGGACTCTACCAAAAATGTTTCAAAATGTCATTGGGGTCGGGCCTCATGTTGAATAACCACTTTTTAGACCCTCACAGTGACCAAAATTGCCATTTTTACAGAGTTTTCGCTTACTCAAAAGCTTCAATTTTGACCAATTTCAGGCACAGAAATGACTTTAAACACACTTATTTTAGATGAAAAAGTAATAATTCACATCCAACCGTCGTTTAAAGTCAAAAGATTAAATGTTAAAATTTCATCAATATTGACCATTTTTTGAACGTTCGACAGTTCCGGGGTCATCGTTTTTCATCAGAAAATTGATTTTTTTGGACTCTACCAAAAATGATTCAAAATGTCATTGGGATCGGGCCTCATGTTGAATAACCCCTTTTTAGACCCTCACAGTGACCAAAATTGCCATTTTTACAGAGTTTTTGCTTACTCAAAAGCTTCAATTTTGACCAATTTCAGGCACAGAAATGACTTTAAACACACTTTTTTTAGTTGAAAAAGTAATATTTCACATCCAACCGTCATTTAAAGTCAAAAGATTAAATGTTAAAATTTCATCAATATTGACCGTTTTTTGAACGTTCGACAGGTCCGGGGTCATCGTTTTTCATCAGAAAATTGATTTTTTGGACTCTACCAAAAATGATTCAAAATGTCATTTGGATCGGGCCTCATGTTGAATAACCACTATTTAAACCCTCACAGTGACCAAAATTGCCATTTTTTCAGAGTTTTCGCTTACTCTAAAGCTTCAATTTTGACCAATTTCAGGCACGGAAATGACTTTAAACACACTTATTTTAGTTGAAAAAGTAAAAATTCACATCCAACCGTCATTTAAAGTCAAAAGATTAAATGTTAAAATTTCATCAATATTGACCATTTTTTGAACGTTCGACAGGTCATCGTTTTTCATCAGAAAATTGATTCTTTGGACTCTACCAAAAATGTTTCAAAATGTCATTGGGGTCGGGCCTCATGTTGAATAACCACTTTTTAGACCCTCACAGTGACCAAAATTGCCATTTTTACAGAGTTTTCGCTTACTCAAAAGCTTCAATTTTGACCAATTTCAGGCACAGAAATGACTTTAAACACACTTATTTTAGATGAAAAAGTAATAATTCACATCCAACCGTCGTTTAAAGTCAAAAGATTAAATGTTAAAATTTCATCAATATTGACCATTTTTTGAACGTTCGACAGTTCCGGGGTCATCGTTTTTCATCAGAAAATTGATTTTTTTGGACTCTACCAAAAATGATTCAAAATGTCATTGGGATCGGGCCTCATGTTGAATAACCCCTTTTTAGACCCTCACAGTGACCAAAATTGCCATTTTTACAGAGTTTTTGCTTACTCAAAAGCTTCAATTTTGACCAATTTCAGGCACAGAAATGACTTTAAACACACTTATTTTAGTTGAAAAAGTAATAATTCACATCCAACTGTCATTTAAAGTCAAACGAATAAATGTTACATTTTCATCAATATTGACCATTTTTTGAACGTTCGACATGTCCGGGGTCATCGTTTTTCATCAGAAAATTGATTTTTTGGACTCTACCAAAAATGATTCAAAATGTCATTGGGATCGGGCCTCATGTTGAATAACCACTTTTTAGACCCTCACAGTGACCAAAATTGCAATTTTTACAGAGTTTTCGCTTACTCAAAAGCTTTAATTTTGACCAATTCCAGGCACAGAAATGACTTTAAACACACTTATTTTAGTTGAAAAAGTAATATTTCACATCCAACCGTCATTTAAAGGCAAAAGATTAAATGTTAACATTTTATCAATATTGACCATTTTTTGAACGTTCGACAGGTCCGGGGTCATCGTTTTTCATCAGAAAATTGATTTTTTGGACTCTACCAAAAATGATTCAAAATGTCATTTGGATCGGGCCTCATGTTGAGTAACCACTTTTTAAACCCTCACAGTGACCAAAATTGCCATTTTTACAGAGTTTTCGCTTACTCAAAAGCTTCAATTTTGACCAATTACAGGCACAGAAATGACTTTAAACACACTTATTTTAGTTGAAAAAGTAATAATTCACATCCAACCGTCATTTAAAGTCAAAAGATTAAATGTTAAAATTTCATCAATATTGACCACTTTTTTGAACGTTCGACAGGTCCGGGGTCATCGTTTTTCATCAGAAAATTGATTTTTTGGACTCTACCAAAAATGATTCAAAATGTCATTGGGATCGGGCCTCATGTTGAATAACTACTTTTTAGACCCTCACAGTGACCAAAATTGCAATTTTTACAGAGTTTTCGCTTACTCAAAAGCTTTAATTTTGACCAATTTCAGGCACAGAAATGACTTTAAACACACTTATTTTAGTTGAAAAAGTAATAATTCACATCCAACCGTCATTTAAAGTCAAAAGATTAAATGTTAAAATTTCATCAATATTGACTACTTTTTTGAACGTTCGACAGGTCCGGGGTCATCGTTTTTCATCAGAAAATTGATTTTTTGGACTCTACCAAAAATGATTCAAAAGGTCATTTGGATCGGGCCTCATGTTGAATAACCACTTTTTAGACCCTCACAGTGACCAAAATTGCCATTTTTACAGAGTTTTCGCTTACTCAAAAGCTTCAATTTTGACCAATTTCAGGCACAGAAATGACTTTAAACACACTTATTTTAGTTGAAAAAGTAAAAATTCACATCCAACCGTCATTTAAAGTCAAAAGATTAAATGTT
Source organism: Lissotriton helveticus (assembly GCF_964261635.1). Taxonomy (NCBI): domain Eukaryota; kingdom Metazoa; phylum Chordata; class Amphibia; order Caudata; family Salamandridae; genus Lissotriton; species Lissotriton helveticus. The sequence continues at coordinate 28,113 of NW_027611998.1, forward strand.
AAAATTTCATCAATATTGACCACTTTTTTGAACGTTCGACAGGTCCGGGGTCATCGTTTTTCATCAGAAAATTGATTTTTTGGACTCTACCAAAAATGATTCAAAATGTCATTGGGATCGGGCCTCATGTTGAATGACTACTTTTTAGACCCTCACAGTGACCAAAATTGCCATTTTTACAGAGTTTTCGCTTACTCAAAAGCTTCAATTTTGACCAATTTCAGGCACAGAAATGACTTTAAACACACTTATTTTAGTTGAAAAAGTAATAATTCACATCCAACCGTCATTTAAAGTCAAAAGATTAAATGTTAAAATTTCATCAATATTGACCACTTTTTTGAACGTTCGACAGGTCCGGGGTCATCGTTTTTCATCAGAAAATTGATTTTTTGGACTCTACCAAAAATGATTCAAAAGGTCATTGGGATCGGCCCTCATGTTGAATAACCACTTTTTAGACCCTCACAGTGACCAAAATTGCCATTTTTACAGAGTTTTCGCTTACTCAAAAGATTCAATTTTGACCAATTTCAGGCACAGAAATGACTTTAAACATACTTTTTTTTAGTTGAAAAAGTAATATTTCACATCCAACCGTCATTTAAAGTCAAAAGATTAAATGTTAAAATTTCATCAATATTGACCATTTTTTTAACGTTCGACAGGTCCGGGGTCATCGTTTTTCTTCAGAAAATTGATTTTTTTGGACTCTACCAAAAATGATTCAAAATGTCATTGGGTTCGGGCCTCATGTTGAATAACCACTTTTTAGACCCTCACAGTGACCAAAATTGCCATTTTTACAGAGTTTTCGCTTACTCAAAAGCTTCAATTTTGACCAATTTCAGGCACGGAAATGACTTTAAACACACTTATTTTAGTTGAAAAAGTAAAAATTCACATCCAACCGTCATTTAAAGTCAAAAGATTAAATGTTAAAATTTCATCAATATTGACCACTTTTTTGAACGTTCGACAGGTCCGGGGTCATTGTTTTTCATCAGAAAATTGATTTTTTGGACTCTACCAAAAATGATTCAAAATGTCATTGGGATCGGGCCTCATGTTGAATAACTCCTTTTTAGACCCTCACAGTGACCAAAATTGCCATTTTTACAGAGTTTTCGCTTACTCAAAAGCTTCAATTTTGACCAATTTCAGGCACAGAAATGACTTTAAACACACTTTTTTTAGTTGAAAAAGTAATAATTCACATCCAACTGTCATTTAAAGTCAAAAGAATAAATGTTACATTTTCATCAATATTGACCATTTTTTGAACGTTCGACATGTCCGGGGTCATCGTTTTTCATCAGAAAATTGATTTTTTGGACTCTACCAAAAATGATTCAAAATGTCATTGGGATCGGGCCTCATGTTGAATAACCACTTTTTAGACCCTCACAGTGACCAAAATTGCAATTTCTACAGAGTTTTCGCTTACTCAAAAGCTTCAATTTTGACCAATTCCAGGCACAGAAATGACTTTAAACACACTTATTTTAGTTGAAAAAGTAATATTTCACATCCAACCGTCATTTAAAGTCAAAAGATTAAATGTTAAAATTTCATCAATATTGACCATTTTTTGAACGTTCAACATGTCCGGGGTCATCGTTTTTCATCAGAAAATTGATTTTTTGGACTCTACCAAAAATGATTCAAAATGTCATTGGGATCGGGCCTCATGTTGAATAACCACTTTTCAGACCCTCACAGTGACCAAAATTGCAATTTCTACAGAGTTTTCGCTTGCTCAAAAGCTTCAATTTTGACCAATTCCAGGCACAGAAATGACTTTAAACACACTTATTTTAGTTGAAAAAGTAATATTTCACATCCAACCGTCATTTAAAGTCAAAAGATTAAATGTTAAAATTTCACCAATATTGACCATTTTTTGAACGTTCGACAGGTCCGGGGTCATCGTTTTTCATCAGAAAATTGATTTTTTGGACTCTACCAAAAATGATTCAAAATGTCATTTGGATCGGGCCTCATGTTGAGTAACCACTTTTTAAACCCTCACAGTGACCAAAATTGCCATTTTTACAGAGTTTTCGCTTACTCAAAAGCTTCAATTTTGACCAATTACAGGCACAGAAATGACTTTAAACACACTTATTTTAGTTGAAAAAGTAATATTTCACATCCAACCGTCATTTAAAGTCAAAAGATTAAATGTTAAAATGTCATCAATATTGACCATTTTTTGAACGTTCGACAGGTCCGGGGTCATCGTTTTTCATCAGAAAATTGATTCTTTGGACTCTACCAAAAATGTTTCAAAATGTCATTGGGATCGGGCCTCATGTTGAATAACCACTTTTTAGACCCTCACAGTGACCAAAATTGCCATTTTTACAGAGTTTTCGCTTACTCAAAAGCTTCAATTTTGACCAATTCCAGGCACAGAAATGACTTTAAACACACTTATTTTAGTTGAAAAAGTAATATTTCACATCCAACCGTCATTTAAAGTCAAAAGATTAAATGTTAAAATTTCATCAATATTGACAATTTTTTGAACGTTCGACAGGTCCGGGGTCATCGTTTTTCATCAGAAAATTGATTTTTTGGACTCTACCAAAAATGATTCAAAATGTCATTGGGATCGGGCCTCATGTTGAATAACCACTTTTTAGACCCTCACAGTGACCAAAATTGCCATTTTTACAGAGTTTTCGCTTACTCAAAAGCTTCAATTTTGACCAATTTCAGGCACAGAAATGACTTTAAACACACTTATTTTAGTTGAAAAAGTAATAATTCACATCCAACCGTCATTTAAAGTCAAAAGATTAAATGTTAAAATTTCATCAATATTGACCACTTTTTTGAACGTTCGACAGGTCCGGGGTCATCGTTTTTCATCAGAAAATTGATTTTTTGGACTCTACCAAAAATGATTCAAAATGTCATTGGGATCGGGCCTCATGTTGAATAACTACTTTTTAGACCCTCACAGTGACCAAAATTGCAATTTTTACAGAGTTTTCGCTTACTCAAAAGCTTTAATTTTGACCAATTTCAGGCACAGAAATGACTTTAAACACACTTATTTTAGTTGAAAAAGTAATAATTCACATCCAACCGTCATTTAAAGTCAAAAGATTAAATGTTAAAATTTCATCAATATTGACTACTTTTTTGAACGTTCGACAGGTCCGGGGTCATCGTTTTTCATCAGAAAATTGATTTTTTGGACTCTACCAAAAATGATTCAAAAGGTCATTTGGATCGGGCCTCATGTTGAATAACCACTTTTTAGACCCTCACAGTGACCAAAATTGCCATTTTTACAGAGTTTTCGCTTACTCAAAAGCTTCAATTTTGACCAATTTCAGGCACGGGAAATGACTTTAACACACTTATTTTAGTTGAAAAATTAAAAATTCACATCCAACCGTCATTTAAAGTCAAAAGATTAAATGTTAAAATTTCATCAATATTGACCACTTTTTTGAACGTTCGACAGGTCCGGGGTCATCGTTTTTCATCAGAAAATTGATTTTTTGGACTCTACCAAAAATGATTCAAAATGTCATTGGGATCAGGCCTCATGTTGAGTAACCACTTTTTAAACCCTCACAGTGACCAAAATTGCCATTTTTACAGAGTTTTCGCTTACTCAAAAAGCTTCAATTTTGACCAATTTCAGGCACAGAAATGACTTTAAACACACTTATTTTAGTTGAAAAAGTAAAAATTCACATCCAACCGTCATTTAAAGTCAAAAGATTAAATGTTAAAATTTCATCAATATTGACCACTTTTTTGAACGTTCGACAGGTCCGGGGTCATCGTTTTTCATCAGAAAATTGATTTTTTGGACTCTACCAAAAATGATCAAAATGTCATTGGGATCGGGCCTCATGTTGAATAACTACTTTTTAGACCCTCACAGTGACCAAAATTGCAATTTTTACAGAGTTTTCGCTTACTCAAAAGCTTTAATTTTGACCAATTTCAGGCACAGAAATGACTTTAAACACACTTATTTTAGTTGAAAAAGTAATAATTCACTTCCAACCATCATTTAAAGTCAAAAGATTAAATGTTAAAATTTCATCAATATTGACTACTTTTTTGAACGTTCGACAGGTCCGGGGTCATCGTTTTTCATCAGAAAATTGATTTTTTGGACTCTACCAAAAATGATTCAAAAGTCATTTGGATCGGGCCTCATGTTGAATAACCACTTTTTAGACCCTCACAGTGACCAAAATTGCCATTTTTACAGAGGTTTTCGCTTACTCAAAAGCTTCAATTTTGACCAATTTCAGGCACGGAAATGACTTTAAACACACTTATTTTAGTTGAAAAATTAAAAATTCACATCCAACCGTCATTTAAAGTCAAAAGATTAAATGTTAAAATTTCATCAATATTGACCACTTTTTTGAACGTTCAACAGGTCCGGGGTCATCGTTTTTCATCAGAAAATTGATTTTTTGGACTCTACCAAAAATGATTCAAAATGTCATTGGGATCAGGCCTCATGTTGAGTAACCACTTTTTAAACCCTCACAGTGACCAAAATTGCCATTTTTACAGAGTTTTCGCTTACTCAAAAGCTTCAATGTTGACCAATTTCAGGCACAGAAATGACTTTAAACACACTTATTTTAGTTGAAAAAGTAATAATTCACATCCAACCGTCATTTAAAGTCAAAAGATTAAATGTTAACATTTCATCAATATTGACCACTTTTTTGAACGTTCGACAGGTCCGGGGTCATCGTTTTTCATCAGAAAATTTAATTTTTTGGACTCTACCAAAAATGATTCAAAATGTCATTGGGATCGGGCCTCATGTTGAATAACTACTTTTTAGACCCTCACAGTGACCAAAATTGCCATTTTTACAGAGTTTTCGCTTACTCAAAAGCTTTAATTTTGACCAATTTCAGGCACAGAAATGACTTTAAACACACTTATTTTAGTTGAAAAAGTAATAATTCACATCCAACCGTCATTTAAAGTCAAAAGATTAAATGTTAAAATTTCATCAATATTGACTACTTTTTTGAACGTTCGACAGGTCCGGGGTCATCGTTTTTCATCAGAAAATTGATTTTTTGGACTCTACCAAAAATGATTCAAAATGTCATTTGGATCGGGCCTCATGTTGAATAACCACTTTTTAGACCCTCACAGTGACCAAAATTGCCATTTTTACAGAGTTTTCGCTTACTCAAAAGCTTCAATTTTGACCAATTTCAGGCACGGAAATGACTTTAAACACACTTATTTTAGTTGAAAAAGTAAAAATTCACATCCAACCGTCATTTAAAGTCAAAAGATTAAATGTTAAAATTTCATCAATATTGACCACTTTTTTGAACGTTCGACAGGTCCGGGGTCATCGTTTTTCATCAGAAAATTGATTTTTGGACTCTACCAAAAATGATTCAAAATGTCATTGGGATCGGGCCTCATGTTGAATAACTCCTTTTTAGACCCTCACAGTGACCAAAATTGCCATTTTTACAGAGTTTTTCGCTTACTCAAAAGCTTCAATTTTGACCAATTTCAGGCACAGAAATGACTTTAAACACACTTTTTTTAGTTGAAAAAGTAATATTTCACATCCAACCGTCATTTAAAGTCAAAAGATTAAATGTTAAAATTTCATCAATATTGACCGTTTTTTGAACGTTCGACAGGTCCGGGGTCATCGTTTTTCATCAGAAAATTGATTTTTTGGACTCTACCAAAAATGATTCAAAATGTCATTTGGATCGGGCCTCATGTTGAATAACCACTATTTAAACCCTCACAGTGACCAAAATTGCCATTTTTTCAGAGTTTTCGCTTACTCTAAAGCTTCAATTTTGACCAATTTCAGGCACGGAAATGACTTTAAACACACTTATTTTAGTTGAAAAAGTAAAAATTCACATCCAACCGTCATTTAAAGTCAAAAGATTAAATGTTAAAATTTCATCAATATTGACCATTTTTTGAACGTTCGACAGGTCATCGTTTTTCATCAGAAAATTGATTCTTTGGACTCTACCAAAAATGTTTCAAAATGTCATTGGGGTCGGGCCTCATGTTGAATAACCACTTTTTAGACCCTCACAGTGACCAAAATTGCCATTTTTACAGAGTTTTCGCTTACTCAAAAGCTTCAATTTTGACCAATTTCAGGCACAGAAATGACTTTAAACACACTTATTTTAGATGAAAAAGTAATAATTCACATCCAACCGTCGTTTAAAGTCAAAAGATTAAATGTTAAAATTTCATCAATATTGACCATTTTTTGAACGTTCGACAGTTCCGGGGTCATCGTTTTTCATCAGAAAATTGATTTTTTTGGACTCTACCAAAAATGATTCAAAATGTCATTGGGATCGGGCCTCATGTTGAATAACCCCTTTTTAGACCCTCACAGTGACCAAAATTGCCATTTTTACAGAGTTTTTGCTTACTCAAAAGCTTCAATTTTGACCAATTTCAGGCACAGAAATGACTTTAAACACACTTTTTTTAGTTGAAAAAGTAATATTTCACATCCAACCGTCATTTAAAGTCAAAAGATTAAATGTTAAAATTTCATCAATATTGACCGTTTTTTGAACGTTCGACAGGTCCGGGGTCATCGTTTTTCATCAGAAAATTGATTTTTTGGACTCTACCAAAAATGATTCAAAATGTCATTTGGATCGGGCCTCATGTTGAATAACCACTATTTAAACCCTCACAGTGACCAAAATTGCCATTTTTTCAGAGTTTTCGCTTACTCTAAAGCTTCAATTTTGACCAATTTCAGGCACGGAAATGACTTTAAACACACTTATTTTAGTTGAAAAAGTAAAAATTCACATCCAACCGTCATTTAAAGTCAAAAGATTAAATGTTAAAATTTCATCAATATTGACCATTTTTTGAACGTTCGACAGGTCATCGTTTTTCATCAGAAAATTGATTCTTTGGACTCTACCAAAAATGTTTCAAAATGTCATTGGGGTCGGGCCTCATGTTGAATAACCACTTTTTAGACCCTCACAGTGACCAAAATTGCCATTTTTACAGAGTTTTCGCTTACTCAAAAGCTTCAATTTTGACCAATTTCAGGCACAGAAATGACTTTAAACACACTTATTTTAGATGAAAAAGTAATAATTCACATCCAACCGTCGTTTAAAGTCAAAAGATTAAATGTTAAAATTTCATCAATATTGACCATTTTTTGAACGTTCGACAGTTCCGGGGTCATCGTTTTTCATCAGAAAATTGATTTTTTTGGACTCTACCAAAAATGATTCAAAATGTCATTGGGATCGGGCCTCATGTTGAATAACCCCTTTTTAGACCCTCACAGTGACCAAAATTGCCATTTTTACAGAGTTTTTGCTTACTCAAAAGCTTCAATTTTGACCAATTTCAGGCACAGAAATGACTTTAAACACACTTATTTTAGTTGAAAAAGTAATAATTCACATCCAACTGTCATTTAAAGTCAAACGAATAAATGTTACATTTTCATCAATATTGACCATTTTTTGAACGTTCGACATGTCCGGGGTCATCGTTTTTCATCAGAAAATTGATTTTTTGGACTCTACCAAAAATGATTCAAAATGTCATTGGGATCGGGCCTCATGTTGAATAACCACTTTTTAGACCCTCACAGTGACCAAAATTGCAATTTTTACAGAGTTTTCGCTTACTCAAAAGCTTTAATTTTGACCAATTCCAGGCACAGAAATGACTTTAAACACACTTATTTTAGTTGAAAAAGTAATATTTCACATCCAACCGTCATTTAAAGGCAAAAGATTAAATGTTAACATTTTATCAATATTGACCATTTTTTGAACGTTCGACAGGTCCGGGGTCATCGTTTTTCATCAGAAAATTGATTTTTTGGACTCTACCAAAAATGATTCAAAATGTCATTTGGATCGGGCCTCATGTTGAGTAACCACTTTTTAAACCCTCACAGTGACCAAAATTGCCATTTTTACAGAGTTTTCGCTTACTCAAAAGCTTCAATTTTGACCAATTACAGGCACAGAAATGACTTTAAACACACTTATTTTAGTTGAAAAAGTAATAATTCACATCCAACCGTCATTTAAAGTCAAAAGATTAAATGTTAAAATTTCATCAATATTGACCACTTTTTTGAACGTTCGACAGGTCCGGGGTCATCGTTTTTCATCAGAAAATTGATTTTTTGGACTCTACCAAAAATGATTCAAAATGTCATTGGGATCGGGCCTCATGTTGAATAACTACTTTTTAGACCCTCACAGTGACCAAAATTGCAATTTTTACAGAGTTTTCGCTTACTCAAAAGCTTTAATTTTGACCAATTTCAGGCACAGAAATGACTTTAAACACACTTATTTTAGTTGAAAAAGTAATAATTCACATCCAACCGTCATTTAAAGTCAAAAGATTAAATGTTAAAATTTCATCAATATTGACTACTTTTTTGAACGTTCGACAGGTCCGGGGTCATCGTTTTTCATCAGAAAATTGATTTTTTGGACTCTACCAAAAATGATTCAAAAGGTCATTTGGATCGGGCCTCATGTTGAATAACCACTTTTTAGACCCTCACAGTGACCAAAATTGCCATTTTTACAGAGTTTTCGCTTACTCAAAAGCTTCAATTTTGACCAATTTCAGGCACAGAAATGACTTTAAACACACTTATTTTAGTTGAAAAAGTAAAAATTCACATCCAACCGTCATTTAAAGTCAAAAGATTAAATGTTAAAATTTCATCAATATTGACCACTTTTTTGAACGTTCGACAGGTCCGGGGTCATCGTTTTTCATCAGAAAATTGATTTTTTGGACTCTACCAAAAATGATTCAAAATGTCATTGGGATCGGGCCTCATGTTGAATGACTACTTTTTAGACCCTCACAGTGACCAAAATTGCCATTTTTACAGAGTTTTCGCTTACTCAAAAGCTTCAATTTTGACCAATTTCAGGCACAGAAATGACTTTAAACACACTTATTTTAGTTGAAAAAGTAATAATTCACATCCAACCGTCATTTAAAGTCAAAAGATTAAATGTTAAAATTTCATCAATATTGACCACTTTTTTGAACGTTCGACAGGTCCGGGGTCATCGTTTTTCATCAGAAAATTGATTTTTTGGACTCTACCAAAAATGATTCAAAAGGTCATTGGGATCGGCCCTCATGTTGAATAACCACTTTTTAGACCCTCACAGTGACCAAAATTGCCATTTTTACAGAGTTTTCGCTTACTCAAAAGATTCAATTTTGACCAATTTCAGGCACAGAAATGACTTTAAACATACTTTTTTTTAGTTGAAAAAGTAATATTTCACATCCAACCGTCATTTAAAGTCAAAAGATTAAATGTTAAAATTTCATCAATATTGACCATTTTTTTAACGTTCGACAGGTCCGGGGTCATCGTTTTTCTTCAGAAAATTGATTTTTTTGGACTCTACCAAAAATGATTCAAAATGTCATTGGGTTCGGGCCTCATGTTGAATAACCACTTTTTAGACCCTCACAGTGACCAAAATTGCCATTTTTACAGAGTTTTCGCTTACTCAAAAGCTTCAATTTTGACCAATTTCAGGCACGGAAATGACTTAAACACACTTATTTTAGTTGAAAAAGTAAAAATTCACATCCAACCGTCATTTAAAGTCAAAAGATTAAATGTTAAAATTTCATCAATATTGACCACTTTTTTGAACGTTCGACAGGTCCGGGGTCATCGTTTTTCATCAGAAAATTGATTTTTTGTACTCTACCAAAAATGATTCAAAATGTCATTGGGTTCGGGCCTCATGTTGAATAACCACTTTTTAGACCCTCACAGTGACCAAAATTGACATTTTTACAGAGTTTTCGCTTACTCAAAAGCTTCAATTTTGACCAATTTCAGGCACAGAAATGACTTTAAACACACTTTTTTTAGTTGAAAAAGTAATATTTCACATCCAACCGTCATTTAAAGTCAAAAGATTAAATGTTAAAATTTCATCAATATTGACCGTTTTTTGAACGTTCGACAGGTCCGGGGTCATCGTTTTTCATCAGAAAAATTGATTTTTTGGACTCTACCAAAAATGATTCAAAATGTCATTTGGATCGGGCCTCATGTTGAATAACCACTATTTAAACCCTCACAGTGACCAAAATTGCCATTTTTTCAGAGTTTTCGCTTACTCTAAAGCTTCAATTTTGACCAATTTCAGGCACGGAAATGACTTTAAACACACTTATTTTAGTTGAAAAAGTAAAAATTCACATCCAACCGTCATTTAAAGTCAAAAGATTAAATGTTAAAATTTCATCAATATTGACCATTTTTTGAACGTTCGACAGGTCATCGTTTTTCATCAGAAAATTGATTCTTTGGACTCTACCAAAAATGTTTCAAAATGTCATTGGGGTCGGGCCTCATGTTGAATAACCACTTTTTAGACCCTCACAGTGACCAAAATTGCCATTTTTACAGAGTTTTCGCTTACTCAAAAGCTTCAATTTTGACCAATTTCAGGCACAGAAATGACTTTAAACACACTTATTTTAGATGAAAAAGTAATAATTCACATCCAACCGTCGTTTAAAGTCAAAAGATTAAATGTTAAAATTTCATCAATATTGACCATTTTTTGAACGTTCGACAGTTCCGGGGTCATCGTTTTTCATCAGAAAATTGATTTTTTTTGGACTCTACCAAAAATGATTCAAAATGTCATTGGGATCGGGCCTCATGTTGAATAACCCCTTTTTAGACCCTCACAGTGACCAAAATTGCCATTTTTACAGAGTTTTTGCTTACTCAAAAGCTTCAATTTTGACCAATTTCAGGCACAGAAATGACTTTAAACACACTTATTTTAGTTGAAAAAGTAATAATTCACATCCAACTGTCATTTAAAGTCAAACGAATAAATGTTACATTTTCATCAATATTGACCATTTTTTGAACGTTCGACATGTCCGGGGTCATCGTTTTTCATCAGAAAATTGATTTTTTGGACTCTACCAAAAATGATTCAAAATGTCATTGGGATCGGGCCTCATGTTGAATAACCACTTTTTAGACCCTCACAGTGAGCAAAATTGCAATTTTTACAGAGTTTTCGCTTACTCAAAAGCTTTAATTTTGACCAATTCCAGGCACAGAAATGACTTTAAAACACACTTATTTTAGTTGAAAAAGTAATATTTCACATCCAACCGTCATTTAAAGGCAAAAGATTAAATGTTAACATTTTATCAATATTGACCATTTTTTGAACGTTCGACAGGTCCGGGGTCATCGTTTTTCATCAGAAAATTGATTTTTTGGACTCTACCAAAAATGATTCAAAATGTCATTTGGATCGGGCCTCATGTTGAGTAACCACTTTTTAAACCTCACAGTGACCAAAATTGCCATTTTTACAGAGTTTTCGCTTACTGAAAAGCTTCAATTTTGACCAATTACAGGCACAGAAATGACTTTAAACACACTTATTTTAGTTGAAAAAGTAATATTTCACATCCAACCGTCATTTAAAGTCAAAAGATTAAATGTTAAAATTTCATCAATATTGACAATTTTTTGAACGTTCGACAGGTCCGGGGTCATCGTTTTTCATCAGAAAATTGATTTTTTGGACTCTACCAAAAATGATTCAAAATGTCATTGGGATCGGGCCTCATGTTGAATAACCACTTTTTAGACCCTCACAGTGACCAAAATTGCCATTTTTACAGAGTTTTCGCTTACTCAAAAGCTTCAATTTTGACCAATTTCAGGCACAGAAATGACTTTAAACACACTTATTTTAGTTGAAAAAGTAATAATTCACATCCAACCGTCATTTAAAGTCAAAAGATTAAATGTTAAAATTTCATCAATATTGACCACTTTTTTGAACGTTCGACAGGTCCGGGGTCATCGTTTTTCATCAGAAAATTGATTTTTTGGACTCTACCAAAAATGATTCAAAATGTCATTGGGATCGGGCCTCATGTTGAATAACTACTTTTTAGACCCTCACAGTGACCAAAATTGCAATTTTTACAGAGTTTTCGCTTACTCAATAGCTTTAATTTTGACCAATTTCAGGCACAGAAATGACTTTAAACACACTTATTTTAGTTGAAAAAGTAATAATTCACATCCAACCGTCATTTAAAGTCAAAAGATTAAATGTTAAAATTTCATCAATATTGACTACTTTTTTGAACGTTCGACAGGTCCGGGGTCATCGTTTTTCATCAGAAAATTGATTTTTTGGACTCTACCAAAAATGATTCAAAAGGTCATTTGGATCGGGCCTCATGTTGAATAACCACTTTTTAGACCCTCACAGTGACCAAAATTGCCATTTTTACAGAGTTTCGCTTACTCAAAAGCTTCAATTTTGACCAATTTCAGGCACGGAAATGACTTTAAACACACTTATTTTAGTTGAAAAATTAAAAATTCACATCCAACCGTCATTTAAAGTCAAAAGATTAAATGTTAAAATTTCATCAATATTGACCACTTTTTTGAACGTTCGACAGGTCCGGGGTCATCGTTTTTCATCAGAAAATTGATTTTTTGGACTCTACCAAAAATGATTCAAAATGTCATTGGGATCAGGCCTCATGTTGAGTAACCACTTTTTAAACCCTCACAGTGACCAAAATTGCCATTTTTACAGAGTTTTCGCTTACTCAAAAGCTTCAATTTTGACCAATTTCAGGCACAGAAATGACTTTAAACACACTTATTTTAGTTGAAAAAGTAATAATTCACATCCAACCGTCATTTAAAGTCAAAAGATTAAATGTTAAAATTTCATCAATATTGACCACTTTTTTGAACGTTCGACAGGTCCGGGGTCATCGTTTTTCATCAGAAAATTGATTTTTTGGACTCTACCAAAAATGATTCAAAATGTCATTGGGATCGGGCCTCATGTTGAATAACTACTTTTTAGACCCTCACAGTGACCAAAATTGCAATTTTTACAGAGTTTTCGCTTACTCAAAAGCTTTAATTTTGACCAATTTCAGGCACAGAAATGACTTTAAACACACTTATTTTAGTTGAAAAAGTAATAATTCACATCCAACCGTCATTTAAAGTCAAAAGATTAAATGTTAAAATTTCATCAATATTGACTACTTTTTTGAACGTTCGACAGGTCCGGGGTCATCGTTTTTCATCAGAAAATTGATTTTTTGGACTCTACCAAAAATGATTCAAAAGGTCATTTGGATCGGGCCTCATGTTGAATAACCACTTTTTAGACCCTCACAGTGACCAAAATTGCCATTTTTACAGAGTTTTCGCTTACTCAAAAGCTTCAATTTTGACCAATTTCAGGCACGGAAATGACTTTAAACACACTTATTTTAGTTGAAAAATTAAAAATTCACATCCAACCGTCATTTAAAGTCAAAAGATTAAATGTTAAAATTTCATCAATATTGACCACTTTTTTGAACGTTCGACAGGTCCGGGGTCATCGTTTTTCATCAGAAAATTGATTTTTTGGACTCTACCAAAAATGATTCAAAATGTCATTGGGATCAGGCCTCATGTTGAGTAACCACTTTTTAAACCCTCACAGTGACCAAAATTGCCATTTTTACAGAGTTTTCGCTTACTCAAAAGCTTCAATTTTGACCAATTTCAGGCACAGCAATGACTTTAAACACACTTATTTTAGTTGAAAAAGTAATAATTCACATCCAACTGTCATTTAAAGTCAAACGAATAAATGTTACATTTTCATCAATATTGACCATTTTTTGAACGTTCGACATGTCCGGGGTCATCGTTTTTCATCAGAAAATTGATTTTTTGGACTCTACCAAAAATGATTCAAAATGTCATTGGGATCGGGCCTCATGTTGAATAACCACTTTTTAGACCCTCACAGTGACCAAAATTGCAATTTTTACAGAGTTTTCGCTTACTCAAAAGCTTCAATTTTGACCAATTCCAGGCACAGAAATGACTTTAAACACACTTATTTTAGTTGAAAAAGTAATATTTCACATCCAACCGTCATTTAAAGGCAAAAGATTAAATGTTAAAATTTTATCAATATTGACCATTTTTTGAACGTTCGACAGGTCCGGGGCCATCGTTTTTCATCAGAAAATTGATTTTTTGGACTCTACCAAAAATGATTCAAAATGTCATTTGGATCGGGCCTCATGTTGAGTAACCACTTTTTAAACCCTCACAGTGACCAAAATTGCCATTTTTACAGAGTTTTCGCTTACTCAAAAGCTTCAATTTTGACCAATTACAGGCACAGAAATGACTTTAAACACACTTATTTTAGTTGAAAAAGTAATATTTCACATCCAACCGTCATTTAAAGTCAAAAGATTAAATGTTAAAATTTCATCAATATTGACCATTTTTTGAACGTTCGACAGGTCCGGGGTCATCGTTTTTCATCAGAAAATTGATTTTTTGGACTCTACCAAAAATGATTCAAAATGTCATTGGGATCGGGCCTCATGTTGAATAACCACTTTTTAGACCCTCACAGTGACCAAAATTGCCATTTTTACAGAGTTTTCGCTTACTCAAAAGCTTCAATGTTGACCAATTTCAGGCACAGAAATGACTTTAAACACACTTATTTTAGTTGAAAAAGTAATAATTCACATCCAACCGTCATTTAAAGTCAAAAGATTAAATGTTAAAATTTCATCAATATTGACCACTTTTTTGAACGTTCGACAGGTCCGGGGTCATCGTTTTTCATCAGAAAATTTAATTTTTTGGACTCTACCAAAAATGATTCAAAATGTCATTGGGATCGGGCCTCATGTTGAATAACTACTTTTTAGACCCTCACAGTGACCAAAATTGCCATTTTTACAGAGTTTTCGCTTACTCAAAAGCTTTAATTTTGACCAATTTCAGGCACAGAAATGACTTTAAACACACTTATTTTAGTTGAAAAAGTAATAATTCACATCCAACCGTCATTTAAAGTCAAAAGATTAAATGTTAAAATTTCATCAATATTGACTACTTTTTTGAACGTTCGACAGGTCCGGGGTCATCGTTTTTCATCAGAAAATTGATTTTTTGGACTCTACCAAAAATGATTCAAAATGTCATTTGGATCGGGCCTCATGTTGAATAACCACTTTTTAGACCCTCACAGTGACCAAAATTGCCATTTTTACAGAGTTTTCGCTTACTCAAAAGCTTCAATTTTGACCAATTTCAGGCACGGAAATGACTTTAAACACACTTATTTTAGTTGAAAAAGTAAAAAATCACATCCAACCGTCATTTAAAGTCAAAAGATTAAATGTTAAAATTTCATCAATATTGACCACTTTTTTGAACGTTCGACAGGTCCGGGGTCATCGTTTTTCATCAGAAAATTGATTTTTTGGACTCTACCAAAAATGATTCAAAATGTCATTGGGATCGGGCCTCATGTTGAATAACTCCTTTTTAGACCCTCACAGTGACCAAAATTGCCATTTTTACAGAGTTTTCGCTTACTCAAAAGCTTCAATTTTGACCAATTTCAGGCACAGAAATGACTTTAAACACACTTTTTTTAGTTGAAAAAGTAATATTTCACATCCAACCGTCATTTAAAGTCAAAAGATTAAATGTTAAAATTTCATCAATATTGACCGTTTTTTGAACGTTCGACAGGTCCGGGGTCATCGTTTTTCATCAGAAAATTGATTTTTTGGACTCTACCAAAAATGATTCAAAATGTCATTTGGATCGGGGCCTCATGTTGAATAACCACTATTAAACCCTCACAGTGACCAAAATTGCCATTTTTTCAGAGTTTTCGCTTACTCTAAAGCTTCAATTTTGACCAATTTCAGGCACGGAAATGACTTTAAACACACTTATTTTAGTTGAAAAAGTAAAAATTCACATCCAACCGTCATTTAAAGTCAAAAGATTAAATGTTAAAATTTCATCAATATTGACCATTTTTTGAACGTTCGACAGGTCATCGTTTTTCATCAGAAAATTGATTCTTTGGACTCTACCAAAAATGTTTCAAAATGTCATTGGGGTCGGGCCTCATGTTGAATAACCACTTTTTAGACCCTCACAGTGACCAAAATTGCCATTTTTACAGAGTTTTCGCTTACTCAAAAGCTTCAATTTTGACCAATTTCAGGCACAGAAATGACTTTAAACACACTTATTTTAGATGAAAAAGTAATAATTCACATCCAACCGTCGTTTAAAGTCAAAAGATTAAATGTTAAAATTTCATCAATATTGACCATTTTTTGAACGTTCGACAGTTCCGGGGTCATCGTTTTTCATCAGAAAATTGATTTTTTTGGACTCTACCAAAAATGATTCAAAATGTCATTGGGATCGGGCCTCATGTTGAATAACCCCTTTTTAGACCCTCACAGTGACCAAAATTGCCATTTTTACAGAGTTTTTGCTTACTCAAAAGCTTCAATTTTGACCAATTTCAGGCACATAAATGACTTTAAACACACTTTTTTTAGTTGAAAAAGTAATAATTCACATCCAACTGTCATTTAAAGTCAAACGAATAAATGTTACATTTTCATCAATATTGACCATTTTTTGAACGTTCGACATGTCCGGGGTCATCGTTTTTCATCAGAAAATTGATTTTTTGGACTCTACCAAAAATGATTCAAAATGTCATTGGGATCGGGCCTCATGTTGAATAACCACTTTTTAGACCCTCACAGTGACCAAAATTGCAATTTTTACAGAGTTTTCGCTTACTCAAAAGCTTTAATTTTGACCAATTCCAGGCACAGAAATGACTTTAAACACACTTATTTTAGTTGAAAAAGTAATATTTCACATCCAACCGTCATTTAAAGGCAAAAGATTAAATGTTAACATTTTATCAATATTGACCATTTTTTGAACGTTCGACAGGTCCGGGGTCATCGTTTTTCATCAGAAAATTGATTTTTTGGACTCTACCAAAAATGATTCAAAATGTCATTTGGATCGGGCCTCATGTTGAATAACCACTTTTTAAACCCTCACAGTGACCAAAATTGCCATTTTTACAGAGTTTTCGCTTACTCAAAAGCTTCAATTTTGACCAATTACAGGCACAGAAATGACTTTAAACACATTTTAGTTGAAAAAGTAATATTTCACATCCAACCGTCATTTAAAGTCAAAAGATTAAATGTTAAAATTTCATCAATATTGACAATTTTTTGAACGTTCGACAGGTCCGGGGTCATCGTTTTTCATCAGAAAATTGATTTTTTGGACTCTACCAAAAATGATTCAAAATGTCATTGGGATCGGGCCTCATGTTGAATAACCACTTTTTAGACCCTCACAGTGACCAAAATTGCCATTTTTACAGAGTTTTCGCTTACTCAAAAGCTTCAATTTTGACCAATTTCAGGCACAGAAATGACTTTAAACACACTTATTTTAGTTGAAAAAGTAATAATTCACATCCAACCGTCATTTAAAGTCAAAAGATTAAATGTTAAAATTTCATCAATATTGACCACTTTTTTGAACGTTCGACAGGTCCGGGGTCATCGTTTTTCATCAGAAAATTGATTTTTTGGACTCTACCAAAAATGATTCAAAATGTCATTGGGATCGGGCCTCATGTTGAATAACTACTTTTTAGACCCTCACAGTGACCAAAATTGCAATTTTTACAGAGTTTTCGCTTACTCAAAAGCTTTAATTTTGACCAATTTCAGGCACAGAAATGACTTTAAACACACTTATTTTAGTTGAAAAAGTAATAATTCACATCCAACCGTCATTTAAAGTCAAAAGATTAAATGTTAAAATTTCATCAATATTGACTACTTTTTTGAACGTTCGACAGGTCCGGGGTCATCGTTTTTCATCAGAAAATTGACTTTTTTGGACTCTACCAAAAATGATTCAAAAGGTCATTTGGATCGGGCCTCATGTTGAATAACCACTTTTTAGACCCTCACAGTGACCAAAATTGCCATTTTTACAGAGTTTTCGCTTACTCAAAAGCTTCAATTTTGACCAATTTCAGGCACGGAAATGACTTTAAACACACTTATTTTAGTTGAAAAATTAAAAATTCACATCCAACCGTCATTTAAAGTCAAAAGATTAAATGTTAAAATTTCATCAATATTGACCACTTTTTTGAACGTTCGACAGGTCCGGGGTCATCGTTTTTCATCAGAAAATTGATTTTTTGGACTCTACCAAAAATGATTCAAAATGTCATTGGGATCAGGCCTCATGTTGAGTAACCACTTTTTAAACCCTCACAGTGACCAAAATTGCCATTTTTACAGAGTTTTCGCTTACTCAAAAGCTTCAATTTTGACCAATTTCAGGCACAGAAATGACTTTAAACACACTTATTTTAGTTGAAAAAGTAATAATTCACATCCAACTGTCATTTAAAGTCAAACGAATAAATGTTACATTTTCATCAATATTGACCATTTTTTGAACGTTCGACATGTCCGGGGTCATCGTTTTTCATCAGAAAATTGATTTTTTGGACTCTACCAAAAATGATTCAAAATGTCATTGGGATCGGGCCTCATGTTGAATAACCACTTTTTAGACCCTCACAGTGACCAAAATTGCAATTTTTACAGAGTTTTCGCTTACTCAAAAGCTTCAATTTTGACCAATTCCAGGCACAGAAATGACTTTAAACACACTTATTTTAGTTGAAAAAGTAATATTTCACATCCAACCGTCATTTAAAGGCAAAAGATTAAATGTTAACATTTTATCAATATTGACCATTTTTTGAACGTTCGACAGGTCCGGGGCCATCGTTTTTCATCAGAAAATTGATTTTTTGGACTCTACCAAAAATGATTCAAAATGTCATTTGGATCGGGCCTCATGTTGAGTAACCACTTTTTAAACCCTCACAGTGACCAAAATTGCCATTTTTACAGAGTTTTCGCTTACTCAAAAGCTTCAATTTTGACCAATTACAGGCACAGAAATGACTTTAAACACACTTATTTTAGTTGAAAAAGTAATATTTCACATCCAACCGTCATTTAAAGTCAAAAGATTAAATGTTAAAATTTCATCAATATTGACCATTTTTTGAACGTTCGACAGGTCCGGGGTCATCGTTTTTCATCAGAAAATTGATTTTTTGGACTCTACCAAAAATGATTCAAAATGTCATTGGGATCGGGCCTCATGTTGAATAACCACTTTTTAGACCCTCACAGTGACCAAAATTGCCATTTTTACAGAGTTTTCGCTTACTCAAAAGCTTCAATGTTGACCAATTTCAGGCACAGAAATGACTTTAAACACACTTATTTTAGTTGAAAAAGTAATAATTCACATCCAACCGTCATTTAAAGTCAAAAGATTAAATGTTAAAATTTCATCAATATTGACCACTTTTTTGAACGTTCGACAGGTCCGGGGTCATCGTTTTTCATCAGAAAATTTAATTTTTTGGACTCTACCAAAAATGATTCAAAATGTCATTGGGATCGGGCCTCATGTTGAATAACTACTTTTTAGACCCTCACAGTGACCAAAATTGCCATTTTTACAGAGTTTTCGCTTACTCAAAAGCTTTAATTTTGACCAATTTCAGGCACAGAAATGACTTTAAACACACTTATTTTAGTTGAAAAAGTAATAATTCACATCCAACCGTCATTTAAAGTCAAAAGATTAAATGTTAAAATTTCATCAATATTGACTACTTTTTTGAACGTTCGACAGGTCCGGGGTCATCGTTTTTCATCAGAAAATTGATTTTTTGGACTCTACCAAAAATGATTCAAAATGTCATTTGGATCGGGCCTCATGTTGAATAACCACTTTTTAGACCCTCACAGTGACCAAAATTGCCATTTTTACAGAGTTTTCGCTTACTCAAAAGCTTCAATTTTGACCAAGGCACGGAAATGACTTTAAACACACTTATTTTAGTTGAAAAAGTAAAAATTCACATCCAACCGTCATTTAAAGTCAAAAGATTAAATGTTAAAATTTCATCAATATTGACCACTTTTTTGAACGTTCGACAGGTCCGGGGTCATCGTTTTTCATCAGAAAATTGATTTTTTGGACTCTACCAAAAATGATTCAAAATGTCATTGGGATCGGGCCTCATGTTGAATAACTCCTTTTTAGACCCTCACAGTGACCAAAATTGCCATTTTTACAGAGTTTTCGCTTACTCAAAAGCTTCAATTTTGACCAATTTCAGGCACAGAAATGACTTTAAACACACTTTTTTTAGTTGAAAAAGTAATATTTCACATCCAACCGTCATTTAAAGTCAAAAGATTAAATGTTAAAATTTCATCAATATTGACCGTTTTTTGAACGTTCGACAGGTCCGGGGTCATCGTTTTTCATCAGAAAATTGATTTTTTGGACTCTACCAAAAATGATTCAAAATGTCATTTGGATCGGGCCTCATGTTGAATAACCACTATTTAAACCCTCACAGTGACCAAAATTGCCATTTTTTCAGAGTTTTCGCTTACTCTAAAGCTTCAATTTTGACCAATTTCAGGCACGGAAATGACTTTAAACACACTTATTTTAGTTGAAAAAGTAAAAATTCACATCCAACCGTCATTTAAAGTCAAAAGATTAAATGTTAAAATTTCATCAATATTGACCATTTTTTGAACGTTCGACAGGTCATCGTTTTTCATCAGAAAATTGATTCTTTGGACTCTACCAAAAATGTTTCAAAATGTCATTGGGGTCGGGCCTCATGTTGAATAACCACTTTTTAGACCCTCACAGTGACCAAAATTGCCATTTTTACAGAGTTTTCGCTTACTCAAAAGCTTCAATTTTGACCAATTTCAGGCACAGAAATGACTTTAAACACACTTATTTTAGATGAAAAAGTAATAATTCACATCCAACCGTCGTTTAAAGTCAAAAGATTAAATGTTAAAATTTCATCAATATTGACCATTTTTTGAACGTTCGACAGTTCCGGGGTCATCGTTTTTCATCAGAAAATTGATTTTTTTGGACTCTACCAAAAATGATTCAAAATGTCATTGGGATCGGGCCTCATGTTGAATAACCCCTTTTTAGACCCTCACAGTGACCAAAATTGCCATTTTTACAGAGTTTTTGCTTACTCAAAAGCTTCAATTTTTGACCAATTTCAGGCACATAAATGACTTTAAACACACTTTTTTTAGTTGAAAAAGTAATATTTCACATCCAACCGTCATTTAAAGTCAAAAGATTAAATGTTAAAATTTCATCAATATTGACCGTTTTTTGAACGTTCGACAGGTCCGGGGTCATCGTTTTTCATCAGAAAATTGATTTTTTTGGACTCTACCAAAAATGATTCAAAATGTCATTTGGATCGGGCCTCATGTTGAATAACCACTTTAAACCCTCACAGTGACCAAATTGCCATTTTTTCAGAGTTTTCGCTTACTCTAAAGCTTCAATTTTGACCAATTTCAGGCACGGAAATGACTTTAAACACACTTATTTTAGTTGAAAAAGTAAAAATTCACATCCAAACCGTCATTTAAAGTCAAAAGATTAAATGTTAAAATTTCATCAATATTGACCCAATATTGACCACTTTTTTGAACGTTCGACAGGTCCGGGGTCATCGTTTTTCATCAGAAAATTGATTTTTTGGACTCTACCAAAAATGATTCAAAATGTCATTGGGATCGGGCCTCATGTTGAATAACTACTTTTTAGACCCTCACAGTGACCAAAATTGCCATTTTTACAGAGTTTTCGCTTACTCAAAAGCTTCAATTTTGACCAATTTCAGGCACAGAAATGACTTTAAACACACTTATTTTAGTTGAAAAAGTAATATTTCACATCCAACCGTCATTTAAAGTCAAAAGATTAAATGTTAAAATTTCATCAATATTGACCATTTTTTGAACGTTCGACAGGTCCGGGGTCATCGTTTTTCATCAGAAAATTGATTTTTTGGACTCTACCAAAAATGATTCAAAATGTCATTGGGATCGGGCCTCATGTTGAATAACTACTTTTTAGACCCTCACAGTGACCAAAATTGCCATTTTTATAGAGTTTTCGCTTACTCAAAAGCTTCAATTTTGACCAATTTCAGGCACAGAAATGACTTTAAACACACTTTTTTTAGTTGAAAAAGTAATATTTCACATCCAACCGTCATTTCAAGTCAAAAGATTAAATGTTAAAGTTTAATCATTATTGGCCATTTTTTGAACGTTCGACAGGTCCGGGGTCATCGTTTTTCATCAGAAAATTGATTTTTTGGACTCTACCAAAAATGATTCAAAATGTCATTTGGATCGGGCCTCATGTTGAATAACCACTTTTTAGACCCTCACAGTGACCAAAATTGCCATTTTTACAGAGTTTTCGCTTACTCAAAAGATTCAATTTTGACCAATTTCAGGCACAGAAATGACTTTAAACACACTTTTTTTTAGTTGAAAAAGTAATATTTCACATCCAACCGTCATTTAAAGTCAAAAGATTAAATGTTAAAATTTCATCAATATTGACCATTTTTTTAACGTTCGACAGGTCCGGGGTCATCGTTTTTCTTCAGAAAATTGATTTTTTGGACTCTACCAAAAATGATTCAAAATGTCATTGGGTTCGGGCCTCATGTTGAATAACCACTTTTTAGACCCTCACAGTGACCAAAATTGCCATTTTTACAGAGTTTTCGCTTACTCAAAAGCTTCAATTTTGACCAATTTCAGGCACGGAAATGACTTTAAACACACTTATTTTAGTTGAAAAAGTAAAAATTCACATCCAACCGTCATTTAAAGTCAAAAGATTAAATGTTAAAATTTCATCAATATTGACCACTTTTTTGAACGTTCGACAGGTCCGGGGTCATCGTTTTTCATCAGAAAATTGATTTTTTGGACTCTACCAAAAATGATTCAAAATGTCATTGGGGTCGGGCCTCATGTTGAATAACCACTTTTTAGACCCTCACAGTGACCAAAATTGCCATTTTTACAGAGTTTTCGCTTACTCAAAAGCTTCAATTTTGACCAATTTCAGGCACAGAAATGACTTTAAACACACTTATTTTAGTTGAAAAAGTAATATTTCACATCCAACCGTCATTTAAAGTCAAAAGATTAAATGTTAAAATTTCAACAATATTGACCATTTTTTGAACGTTCGACAGGTCCGGGGTCATCGTTTTTCATCAGAAAATTGATTTTTTGGACTCTACCAAAAATGATTCAAAATGTCATTTGGATCGGGCCTCATGTTGAGTAACCACTTTTTAAACCCTCACAGTGACCAAAATTGCCATTTTTACAGAGTTTTCGCTTACTCAAAAGCTTCAATTTTGACCAATTACAGGCACAGAAATGACTTTAAACACACTTATTTTAGTTGAAAAAGTAAAAATTCACATCCAACCGTCATTTAAAGTCAAAAGATTAAATGTTAAAATGTCATCAATATTGACCATTTTTTGAACGTTCGACAGGTCCGGGGTCATCGTTTTTCATCAGAAAATTGATTTTTTGGACTCTACCAAAAATGATTCAAAATGTCATTGGGATCGGGCCTCATGTTGAATAACCACTTTTTAGACCCTCACAGTGACCAAAATTGCCATTTTTACAGAGTTTTCGCTTACTCAAAAGCTTCAATTTTGACCAATTTCAGGCACAGAAATGACTTTAAACACACTTATTTTAGTTGAAAAAGTAATAATTCACATCCAACCGTCATTTAAAGTCAAAAGATTAAATGTTAAAATTTCATCAATATTGACCACTTTTTTGAACGTTCGACAGGTCCGGGGTCATCGTTTTTCATCAGAAAATTGATTTTTTGGACTCTACCAAAAATGATTCAAAATGTCATTGGGATCGGGCCTCATGTTGAATAACTACTTTTTAGACCCTCACAGTGACCAAAATTGCCATTTTTACAGAGTTTTCGCTTACTCAAAAGCTTCAATTTTGACCAATTTCAGGCACAGAAATGACTTTAAACACACTTATTTTAGTTGAAAAAGTAATATTTCACATCCAACCGTCATTTAAAGTCAAAAGATTAAATGTTAAAATTTCATCAATATTGACCATTTTTTGAACGTTCGACAGGTCCGGGGTCATCGTTTTTCATCAGAAAATTGATTTTTTGGACTCTACCAAAAATGATTCAAAATGTCATTGGGATCGGGCCTCATGTTGAATAACTACTTTTTAGACCCTCACAGTGACCAAAATTGCCATTTTTATAGAGTTTTCGCTTACTCAAAAGCTTCAATTTTGACCAATTTCAGGCACAGAAATGACTTTAAACACACTTTTTTTAGTTGAAAAAGTAATATTTCACATCCAACCGTCATTTCAAGTCAAAAGATTAAATGTTAAAGTTTAATCATTATTGGCCATTTTTTGAACGTTCGACAGGTCCGGGGTCATCGTTTTTCATCAGAAAATTGATTTTTTGGACTCTACCAAAAATGATTCAAAATGTCATTTGGATCGGGCCTCATGTTGAATAACCACTTTTTAGACCCTCACAGTGACCAAAATTGCCATTTTTACAGAGTTTTCGCTTACTCAAAAGATTCAATTTTGACCAATTTCAGGCACAGAAATGACTTTAAACACACTTTTTTTTAGTTGAAAAAGTAATATTTCACATCCAACCGTCATTTAAAGTCAAAAGATTAAATGTTAAAATTTCATCAATATTGACCATTTTTTTAACGTTCGACAGGTCCGGGGTCATCGTTTTTCTTCAGAAAATTGATTTTTTGGACTCTACCAAAAATGATTCAAAATGTCATTGGGTTCGGGCCTCATGTTGAATAACCACTTTTTAGACCCTCACAGTGACCAAAATTGCCATTTTTACAGAGTTTTCGCTTACTCAAAAGCTTCAATTTTGACCAATTTCAGGCACGGAAATGACTTTAAACACACTTATTTTAGTTGAAAAAGTAAAAATTCACATCCAACCGTCATTTAAAGTCAAAAGATTAAATGTTAAAATTTCATCAATATTGACCACTTTTTTGAACGTTCGACAGGTCCGGGGTCATCGTTTTTCATCAGAAAATTGATTTTTTGGACTCTACCAAAAATGATTCAAAATGTCATTGGGGTCGGGCCTCATGTTGAATAACCACTTTTTAGACCCTCACAGTGACCAAAATTGCCATTTTTACAGAGTTTTCGCTTACTCAAAAGCTTCAATTTTGACCAATTTCAGGCACAGAAATGACTTTAAACACACTTATTTTAGTTGAAAAAGTAATATTTCACATCCAACCGTCATTTAAAGTCAAAAGATTAAATGTTAAAATGTCATCAATATTGACCATTTTTTGAACGTTCGACAGGTCCGGGGTCATCGTTTTTCATCAGAAAATTGATTTTTTGGACTCTACCAAAAATGTTTCAAAATGTCATTGGGATCGGGTCTCATGTTGAATAACCACTTTTTAGACCCTCACAGTGACCAAAATTGCCATTTTTACAGAGTTTTCGCTTACTCAAAAGCTTCAATTTTGACCAATTTCAGGCACAGAAATGACTTTAAACACACTTATTTTAGTTGAAAAAGTAATATTTCACATCCAACCGTCATTTAAAGTCAAAAGATTAAATGTTAAAATGTCATCAATATTGACCATTTTTTGAACGTTCGACAGGTCATCGTTTTTCATCAGAAAATTGATTCTTTGGACTCTACCAAAAATGTTTCAAAATGTCATTGGGATCGGGCCTCATGTTGAATAACCACTTTTTAGACCCTCACAGTGACCAAATTTGCCAATTTTACAGAGTTTTCGCTTACTCAAAAGCTTCAATTTTGACCAATTTCAGGCACAAATATGACTTTAAACACACTTTTTTTAGTTGAAAAAGTAATATTTCACATCCAACCGTCATTTAAAGTCAAAAGATTAAATGTTAAAATTTCATCAATATTGACCGTTTTTTTAACGTTCGACAGGTCCGGGGTCATCGTTTTTCATCAGAAAATTGATTTTTTGGACTCTACCAAAAATGATTCAAAATGTCATTGGGATCGGGCCTCATGTTGAATAACCACTTTTTAGACCCTCACAGTGACCAAAATTGCCATTTTTACAGAGTTTTCGCTTACTCAAAAGCTTCAATTTTGACCAATTTCAGGCACAGAAATGACTTTAAACACACTTTTTTTAGTTGAAAAAGTAATATTTCACATCCAACCGTCATTTCAAGTCAAAAGATTAAATGTTAAAGTTTAATCATTATTGGCCATTTTTTGAACGTTCGACAGGTCCGGGGTCATCGTTTTTCATCAGAAAATTGATTTTTTGGACTCTACCAAAAATGATTCAAAATGTCATTGGGATCGGGCCTCATGTTGAATAACCACTTTTTAGACCCTCACAGTGACCAAACTTGCCATTTTTACAGAGTTTTCGCTTACTCAAAAGCTTCAATTTTGACCAATTTCAGGCACAGAAATGACTTTAAACACACTTATTTTAGTTGAAAAAGTAATAATTCACATCCAACTGTCATTTAAAGTCAAAAGATTAAATGTTAAAATTTCAACAATATTGACCATTTTTTGAACGTTCGACAGGTCCGGGGTCATCGTTTTTCATCAGAAAATTGATTTTTTGGACTCTACCAAAAATGATTCAAAATGTCATTTGGATCGGGCCTCATGTTGAATAACCACTTTTTAGACCCTCACAGTGACCAAAATTGCCATTTTTACAGAGTTTTCGCTTACTCAAAAGATTCAATTTTGACCAATTTCAGGCACAGAAATGACTTTAAACACACTTTTTTTTAGTTGAAAAAGTAATATTTCACATCCAACCGTCATTTAAAGTCAAAAGATTAAATGTTAAAATTTCATCAATATTGACCATTTTTTTAACGTTCGACAGGTCCGGGGTCATCGTTTTTCTTCAGAAAATTGATTTTTTGGACTCTACCAAAAATGATTCAAAATGTCATTGGGTTCGGGCCTCATGTTGAATAACCACTTTTTAGACCCTCACAGTGACCAAAATTGCCATTTTTACAGAGTTTTCGCTTACTCAAAAGCTTCAACTTTGACCAATTTCAGGCACGGAAATGACTTTAAACACACTTATTTTAGTTGAAAAAGTAAAAATTCACATCCAACCGTCATTTAAAGTCAAAAGATTAAATGTTAAAATGTCATCAATATTGACCATTTTTTGAACGTTCGACAGGTCCGGGGTCATCGTTTTTCATCAGAAAATTGATTTTTTGGACTCTACCAAAAATGATTCAAAATGTCATTGGGATCGGGCCTCATGTTGAATAACCACTTTTTAGACCCTCACAGTGACCAAAATTGCCATTTTTACAGAGTTTTCGCTTACTCAAAAGCTTCAATTTTGACCAATTTCAGGCACAGAAATGACTTTAAACACACTTATTTTAGTTGAAAAAGTAATAATTCACATCCAACCGTCATTTAAAGTCAAAAGATTAAATGTTAAAATTTCATCAATATTGACCACTTTTTTGAACGTTCGACAGGTCCGGGGTCATCGTTTTTCATCAGAAAATTGATTTTTTGGACTCTACCAAAAATGATTCAAAATGTCATTGGGATCGGGCCTCATGTTGAATAACTACTTTTTAGACCCTCACAGTGACCAAAATTGCCATTTTTACAGAGTTTTCGCTTACTCAAAAGCTTCAATTTTGACCAATTTCAGGCACAGAAATGACTTTAAACACACTTATTTTAGTTGAAAAAGTAATATTTCACATCCAACCGTCATTTAAAGTCAAAAGATTAAATGTTAAAATTTCATCAATATTGACCATTTTTTGAACGTTCGACAGGTCCGGGGTCATCGTTTTTCATCAGAAAATTGATTTTTTGGACTCTACCAAAAATGATTCAAAATGTCATTGGGATCGGGCCTCATGTTGAATAACTACTTTTTAGACCCTCACAGTGACCAAAATTGCCATTTTTATAGAGTTTTCGCTTACTCAAAAGCTTCAATTTTGACCAATTTCAGGCACAGAAATGACTTTAAACACACTTTTTTTAGTTGAAAAAGTAATATTTCACATCCAACCGTCATTTCAAGTCAAAAGATTAAATGTTAAAGTTTAATCATTATTGGCCATTTTTTGAACGTTCGACAGGTCCGGGGTCATCGTTTTTCATCAGAAAATTGATTTTTTGGACTCTACCAAAAATGATTCAAAATGTCATTTGGATCGGGCCTCATGTTGAATAACCACTTTTTAGACCCTCACAGTGACCAAAATTGCCATTTTTACAGAGTTTTCGCTTACTCAAAAGATTCAATTTTGACCAATTTCAGGCACAGAAATGACTTTAAACACACTTTTTTTTAGTTGAAAAAGTAATATTTCACATCCAACCGTCATTTAAAGTCAAAAGATTAAATGTTAAAATTTCATCAATATTGACCATTTTTTTAACGTTCGACAGGTCCGGGGTCATCGTTTTTCTTCAGAAAATTGATTTTTTGGACTCTACCAAAAATGATTCAAAATGTCATTGGGTTCGGGCCTCATGTTGAATAACCACTTTTTAGACCCTCACAGTGACCAAAATTGCCATTTTTACAGAGTTTTCGCTTACTCAAAAGCTTCAATTTTGACCAATTTCAGGCACGGAAATGACTTTAAACACACTTATTTTAGTTGAAAAAGTAAAAATTCACATCCAACCGTCATTTAAAGTCAAAAGATTAAATGTTAAAATTTCATCAATATTGACCACTTTTTTGAACGTTCGACAGGTCCGGGGTCATCGTTTTTCATCAGAAAATTGATTTTTTGGACTCTACCAAAAATGATTCAAAATGTCATTGGGGTCGGGCCTCATGTTGAATAACCACTTTTTAGACCCTCACAGTGACCAAAATTGCCATTTTTACAGAGTTTTCGCTTACTCAAAAGCTTCAATTTTGACCAATTTCAGGCACAGAAATGACTTTAAACACACTTATTTTAGTTGAAAAAGTAATATTTCACATCCAACCGTCATTTAAAGTCAAAAGATTAAATGTTAAAATGTCATCAATATTGACCATTTTTTGAACGTTCGACAGGTCCGGGGTCATCGTTTTTCATCAGAAAATTGATTTTTTGGACTCTACCAAAAATGTTTCAAAATGTCATTGGGATCGGGTCTCATGTTGAATAACCACTTTTTAGACCCTCACAGTGACCAAAATTGCCATTTTTACAGAGTTTTCGCTTACTCAAAAGCTTCAATTTTGACCAATTTCAGGCACAGAAATGACTTTAAACACACTTATTTTAGTTGAAAAAGTAATATTTCACATCCAACCGTCATTTAAAGTCAAAAGATTAAATGTTAAAATGTCATCAATATTGACCATTTTTTGAACGTTCGACAGGTCATCGTTTTTCATCAGAAAATTGATTCTTTGGACTCTACCAAAAATGTTTCAAAATGTCATTGGGATCGGGCCTCATGTTGAATAACCACTTTTTAGACCCTCACAGTGACCAAATTTGCCAATTTTACAGAGTTTTCGCTTACTCAAAAGCTTCAATTTTGACCAATTTCAGGCACAAATATGACTTTAAACACACTTTTTTTAGTTGAAAAAGTAATATTTCACATCCAACCGTCATTTAAAGTCAAAAGATTAAATGTTAAAATTTCATCAATATTGACCGTTTTTTTAACGTTCGACAGGTCCGGGGTCATCGTTTTTCATCAGAAAATTGATTTTTTGGACTCTACCAAAAATGATTCAAAATGTCATTGGGATCGGGCCTCATGTTGAATAACCACTTTTTAGACCCTCACAGTGACCAAAATTGCCATTTTTACAGAGTTTTCGCTTACTCAAAAGCTTCAATTTTGACCAATTTCAGGCACAGAAATGACTTTAAACACACTTTTTTTAGTTGAAAAAGTAATATTTCACATCCAACCGTCATTTCAAGTCAAAAGATTAAATGTTAAAGTTTAATCATTATTGGCCATTTTTTGAACGTTCGACAGGTCCGGGGTCATCGTTTTTCATCAGAAAATTGATTTTTTGGACTCTACCAAAAATGATTCAAAATGTCATTGGGATCGGGCCTCATGTTGAATAACCACTTTTTAGACCCTCACAGTGACCAAAATTGCCATTTTTACAGAGTTTTCGCTTACTCAAAAGCTTCAATTTTGACCAATTTCAGGCACAGAAATGACTTTAAACACACTTATTTTAGTTGAAAAAGTAATAATTCACATCCAACTGTCATTTAAAGTCAAAAGATTAAATGTTAAAATTTCAACAATATTGACCATTTTTTGAACGTTCGACAGGTCCGGGGTCATCGTTTTTCATCAGAAAATTGATTTTTTGGACTCTACCAAAAATGATTCAAAATGTCATTTGGATCGGGCCTCATGTTGAATAACCACTTTTTAGACCCTCACAGTGACCAAAATTGCCATTTTTACAGAGTTTTCGCTTACTCAAAAGATTCAATTTTGACCAATTTCAGGCACAGAAATGACTTTAAACACACTTTTTTTTAGTTGAAAAAGTAATATTTCACATCCAACCGTCATTTAAAGTCAAAAGATTAAATGTTAAAATTTCATCAATATTGACCATTTTTTTAACGTTCGACAGGTCCGGGGTCATCGTTTTTCTTCAGAAAATTGATTTTTTGGACTCTACCAAAAATGATTCAAAATGTCATTGGGTTCGGGCCTCATGTTGAATAACCACTTTTTAGACCCTCACAGTGACCAAAATTGCCATTTTTACAGAGTTTTCGCTTACTCAAAAGCTTCAACTTTGACCAATTTCAGGCACGGAAATGACTTTAAACACACTTATTTTAGTTGAAAAAGTAAAAATACACATCCAACCGTCATTTAAAGTCAAAAGATTAAATGTTAAAATTTCATCAATATTGACCACTTTTTTGAACGTTCGACAGGTCCGGGGTCATCGTTTTTCATCAGAAAATTGATTTTTTGGACTCTACCAAAAATTATTCAAAATGTCATTGGGGTCGGGCCTCATGTTGAATAACCACTTTTTAGACCCTCACAGTGACCAAAATTGCCATTTTTACAGAGTTTTCGCTTACTCAAAAGCTTCAATTTTGACCAATTTCAGGCACAGAAATGACTTTAAACACACTTATTTTAGTTGAAAAAGTAATATTTCACATCCAACCGTCATTTAAAGTCAAAAGATTAAATGTTAAAATGTCATCAATATTGACCATTTTTTGAACGTTCGACAGGTCCGGGGTCATCGTTTTTCATCAGAAAATTGATTTTTTGGACTCTACCAAAAATGTTTCAAAATGTCATTGGGATCGGGTCTCATGTTGAATAACCACTTTTTAGACCCTCACAGTGACCAAAATTGCCATTTTTACAGAGTTTTCGCTTACTCAAAAGCTTCAATTTTGACCAATTTCATGCACAGAAATGACTTTAAACACACTTATTTTAGTTGAAAAAGTAATATTTCACATCCAACCGTCATTTAAAGTCAAAAGATTAAATGTTAAAATGTCATCAATATTGACCATTTTTTGAACGTTCGACAGGTCATCGTTTTTCATCAGAAAATTGATTCTTTGGACTCTACCAAAAATGTTTCAAAATGTCATTGGGATCGGGCCTCATGTTGAATAACCACTTTTTAGACCCTCACAGTGACCAAATTTGCCAATTTTACAGAGTTTTCGCTTACTCAAAAGCTTCAATTTTGACCAATTTCAGGCACAAATATGACTTTAAACACACTTTTTTTAGTTGAAAAAGTAATATTTCACATCCAACCGTCATTTAAAGTCAAAAGATTAAATGTTAAAATTTCATCAATATTGACCGTTTTTTTAACGTTCGACAGGTCCGGGGTCATCGTTTTTCATCAGAAAATTGATTTTTTGGACTCTACCAAAAATGATTCAAAATGTCATTGGGATCGGGCCTCATGTTGAATAACCACTTTTTAGACCCTCAAAGTGACCAAAATTGCCATTTTTACAGAGTTTTCGCTTACTCAAAAGCTTCAATTTTGACCAATTTCAGGCACAGAAATGACTTTAAACACACTTTTTTTAGTTGAAAAAGTAATATTTCACATCCAACCGTCATTTCAAGTCAAAAGATTAAATGTTAAAGTTTAATCATTATTGGCCATTTTTTGAACGTTCGACAGGTCCGGGGTCATCGTTTTTCATCAGAAAATTGATTTTTTGGACTCTACCAAAAATGATTCAAAATGTCATTGGGATCGGGCCTCATGTTGAATAACCACTTTTTAGACCCTCACAGTGACCAAAATTGCCATTTTTACAGAGTTTTCGCTTACTCAAAAGCTTCAATTTTGACCAATTTCAGGCACAGAAATGACTTTAAACACACTTATTTTAGTTGAAAAAGTAATAATTCACATCCAACTGTCATTTAAAGTCAAAAGATTAAATGTTAAAATTTCAACAATATTGACCATTTTTTGAACGTTCGACAGGTCCGGGGTCATCGTTTTTCATCAGAAAATTGATTTTTTGGACTCTACCAAAAATGATTCAAAATGTCATTTGGATCGGGCCTCATGTTGAATAACCACTTTTTAGACCCTCACAGTGACCAAAATTGCCATTTTTACAGAGTTTTCGCTTACTCAAAAGATTCAATTTTGACCAATTTCAGGCACAGAAATGACTTTAAACACACTTTTTTTTAGTTGAAAAAGTAATATTTCACATCCAACCGTCATTTAAAGTCAAAAGATTAAATGTTAAAATTTCATCAATATTGACCACTTTTTTGAACGTTCGACAAGTCCGGGGTCATCGTTTTTCATCAGAAAATTGATTTTTTGGACTCTACCAAAAATGATTCAAAATGTCATTGGGATCGGGCCTCATGTTGAATAACTACTTTTTAGACCCTCACAGTGACCAAAATTGCCATTTTTACAGAGTTTTCGCTTACTCAAAAGCTTCAATTTTGACCAATTTCAGGCACAGAAATGACTTTAAACACACTTATTTTAGTTGAAAAAGTAATATTTCACATCCAACCGTCATTTAAAGTCAAAAGATTAAATGTTAAAATTTCATCAATATTGACCATTTTTTGAACGTTCGACAGGTCCGGGGTCATCGTTTTTCATCAGAAAATTGATTTTTTGGACTCTACCAAAAATGATTCAAAATGTCATTGGGATCGGGCCTCATGTTGAATAACTACTTTTTAGACCCTCACAGTGACCAAAATTGCCATTTTTATAGAGTTTTCGCTTACTCAAAAGCTTCAATTTTGACCAATTTCAGGCACAGAAATGACTTTAAACACACTTTTTTTAGTTGAAAAAGTAATATTTCACATCCAACCGTCATTTCAAGTCAAAAGATTAAATGTTAAAGTTTAATCATTATTGGCCATTTTTTGAACGTTCGACAGGTCCGGGGTCATCGTTTTTCATCAGAAAATTGATTTTTTGGACTCTACCAAAAATGATTCAAAATGTCATTGGGATCGGGCCTCATGTTGAATAACCACTTTTTAGACCCTCACAGTGACCAAAATTGCCATTTTTACAGAGTTTTCGCTTACTCAAAAGCTTCAATTTTGACCAATTTCAGGCACAGAAATGACTTTAAACACATTTTTTTTAGTTGAAAAAGTAATAATTCACATCCAACTGTCATTTAAAGTCAAAAGAATAAATGTTACATTTTCATCAATATTGACCATTTTTTGAACGTTCGACATGTCCGGGGTCATCGTTTTTCATCAGAAAATTGATTTTTTGGACTCTACCAAAAATGATTCAAAATGTCATTGGGATCGGGCCTCATGTTGAATAACCACTTTTTAGACCCTCACAGTGACCAAAATTGCAATTTCTACAGAGTTTTCGCTTACTCAAAAGCTTCAATTTTGACCAATTCCAGGCACAGAAATGACTTTAAACACACTTATTTTAGTTGAAAAAGTAATATTTCACATCCAACCGTCATTTAAAGTCAAAAGATTAAATGTTAAAATTTCATCAATATTGACCATTTTTTGAACGTTCGACATGTCCGGGGTCATCGTTTTTCATCAGAAAATTGATTTTTTGGACTCTACCAAAAATGATTCAAAATGTCATTGGGATCGGGCCTCATGTTGAATAACCATTTTTCAGACCCTCACAGTGACCAAAATTGCAATTTCTACAGAGTTTTCGCTTGCTCAAAAGCTTCAATTTTGACCAATTCCAGGCACAGAAATGACTTTAAACACACTTATTTTAGTTGAAAAAGTAATATTTCACATCCAACCGTCATTTAAAGTCAAAAGATTAAATGTTAAAATTTCAACAATATTGACCATTTTTTGAACGTTCGACAGGTCCGGGGTCATCGTTTTTCATCAGAAAATTGATTTTTTGGACTCTACCAAAAATGATTCAAAATGTCATTTGGATCGGGCCTCATGTTGAGTAACCACTTTTTAAACCCTCACAGTGACCAAAATTGCCATTTTTACAGAGTTTTCGCTTACTCAAAAGCTTCAATTTTGACCAATTACAGGCACAGAAATGACTTTAAACACACTTATTTTAGTTGAAAAAGTAAAAATTCACATCCAACCGTCATTTAAAGTCAAAAGATTAAATGTTAAAATGTCATCAATATTGACCATTTTTTGAACGTTCGACAGGTCCGGGGTCATCGTTTTTCATCAGAAAATTGATTTTTTGGACTCTACCAAAAATGATTCAAAATGTCATTGGGATCGGGCCTCATGTTGAATAACCACTTTTTAGACCCTCACAGTGACCAAAATTGCCATTTTTACAGAGTTTTCGCTTACTCAAAAGCTTCAATTTTGACCAATTTCAGGCACAGAAATGACTTTAAACACACTTATTTTAGTTGAAAAAGTAATAATTCACATCCAACCGTCATTTAAAGTCAAAAGATTAAATGTTAAAATTTCATCAATATTGACCACTTTTTTGAACGTTCGACAGGTCCGGGGTCATCGTTTTTCATCAGAAAATTGATTTTTTGGACTCTACCAAAAATGATTCAAAATGTCATTTGGATCGGGCCTCATGTTGAATAACCACTTTTTAGACCCTCACAGTGACCAAAATTGCCATTTTTACAGAGTTTTCGCTTACTCAAAAGATTCAATTTTGACCAATTTCAGGCACAGAAATGACTTTAAACACACTTTTTTTTAGTTGAAAAAGTAATATTTCACATCCAACCGTCATTTAAAGTCAAAAGATTAAATGTTAAAATTTCATCAATATTGACCATTTTTTTAACGTTCGACAGGTCCGGGGTCATCGTTTTTCTTCAGAAAATTGATTTTTTGGACTCTACCAAAAATGATTCAAAATGTCATTGGGTTCGGGCCTCATGTTGAATAACCACTTTTTAGACCCTCACAGTGACCAAAATTGCCATTTTTACAGAGTTTTCGCTTACTCGAAAGCTTCAATTTTGACCAATTTCAGGCACGGAAATGACTTTAAACACACTTATTTTAGTTGAAAAAGTAAAAATTCACATCCAACCGTCATTTAAAGTCAAAAGATTAAATGTTAAAATTTCATCAATATTGACCACTTTTTTGAACGTTCGACAGGTCCGGGGTCATCGTTTTTCATCAGAAAATTGATTTTTTGGACTCTACCAAAAATGATTCAAAATGTCATTGGGGTCGGGCCTCATGTTGAATAACCACTTTTTAGACCCTCACAGTGACCAAAATTGCCATTTTTACAGAGTTTTCGCTTACTCAAAAGCTTCAATTTTGACCAATTTCAGGCACAGAAATGACTTTAAACACACTTATTTTAGTTGAAAAAGTAATATTTCACATCCAACCGTCATTTAAAGTCAAAAGATTAAATGTTAAAATGTCATCAATATTGACCATTTTTTGAACGTTCGACAGGTCATCGTTTTTCATCAGAAAATTGATTCTTTGGACTCTACCAAAAATGTTTCAAAATGTCATTGGGATCGGGCCTCATGTTGAATAACCACTTTTTAGACCCTCACAGTGACCAAATTTGCCAATTTTACAGAGTTTTCGCTTACTCAAAAGCTTCAATTTTGACCAATTTCAGGCACAAATATGACTTTAAACACACTTTTTTTAGTTGAAAAAGTAATATTTCACATCCAACCGTCATTTAAAGTCAAAAGATTAAATGTTAAAATTTCATCAATATTGACCGTTTTTTTAACGTTCGACAGGTCCGGGGTCATCGTTTTTCATCAGAAAATTGATTTTTTGGACTCTACCAAAAATGATTCAAAATGTCATTGGGATCGGGCCTCATGTTGAATAACCACTTTTTAGACCCTCACAGTGACCAAAATTGCCATTTTTACAGAGTTTTCGCTTACTCAAAAGCTTCAATTTTGACCAATTTCAGGCACAGAAATGACTTTAAACACACTTTTTTTAGTTGAAAAAGTAATATTTCACATCCAACCGTCATTTCAAGTCAAAAGATTAAATGTTAAAGTTTAATCATTATTGGCCATTTTTTGAACGTTCGACAGGTCCGGGGTCATCGTTTTTCATCAGAAAATTGATTTTTTGGACTCTACCAAAAATGATTCAAAATGTCATTGGGATCGGGCCTCATGTTGAATAACCACTTTTTAGACCCTCACAGTGACCAAAATTGCCATTTTTACAGAGTTTTCGCTTACTCAAAAGCTTCAATTTTGACCAATTTCAGGCACAGAAATGACTTTAAACACACTTATTTTAGTTGAAAAAGTAATAATTCACATCCAACTGTCATTTAAAGTCAAAAGATTAAATGTTAAAATTTCAACAATATTGACCATTTTTTGAACGTTCGACAGGTCCGGGGTCATCGTTTTTCATCAGAAAATTGATTTTTTGGACTCTACCAAAAATGATTCAAAATGTCATTTGGATCGGGCCTCATGTTGAATAACCACTTTTTAGACCCTCACAGTGACCAAAATTGCCATTTTTACAGAGTTTTCGCTTACTCAAAAGATTCAATTTTGACCAATTTCAGGCACAGAAATGACTTTAAACACACTTTTTTTTAGTTGAAAAAGTAATATTTCACATCCAACCGTCATTTAAAGTCAAAAGATTAAATGTTAAAATTTCATCAATATTGACCATTTTTTTAACGTTCGACAGGTCCGGGGTCATCGTTTTTCTTCAGAAAATTGATTTTTTGGACTCTACCAAAAATGATTCAAAATGTCATTGGGTTCGGGCCTCATGTTGAATAACCACTTTTTAGACCCTCACAGTGACCAAAATTGCCATTTTTACAGAGTTTTCGCTTACTCAAAAGCTTCAACTTTGACCAATTTCAGGCACGGAAATGACTTTAAACACACTTATTTTAGTTGAAAAAGTAAAAATTCACATCCAACCGTCATTTAAAGTCAAAAGATTAAATGTTAAAATTTCATCAATATTGACCACTTTTTTGAACGTTCGACAGGTCCGGGGTCATCGTTTTTCATCAGAAAATTGATTTTTTGGACTCTACCAAAAATTATTCAAAATGTCATTGGGGTCGGGCCTCATGTTGAATAACCACTTTTTAGACCCTCACAGTGACCAAAATTGCCATTTTTACAGAGTTTTCGCTTACTCAAAAGCTTCAATTTTGACCAATTTCAGGCACAGAAATGACTTTAAACACACTTATTTTAGTTGAAAAAGTAATATTTCACATCCAACCGTCATTTAAAGTCAAAAGATTAAATGTTAAAATGTCATCAATATTGACCATTTTTTGAACGTTCGACAGGTCCGGGGTCATCGTTTTTCATCAGAAAATTGATTTTTTGGACTCTACCAAAAATGTTTCAAAATGTCATTGGGATCGGGTCTCATGTTGAATAACCACTTTTTAGACCCTCACAGTGACCAAAATTGCCATTTTTACAGAGTTTTCGCTTACTCAAAAGCTTCAATTTTGACCAATTTCATGCACAGAAATGACTTTAAACACACTTATTTTAGTTGAAAAAGTAATATTTCACATCCAACCGTCATTTAAAGTCAAAAGATTAAATGTTAAAATGTCATCAATATTGACCATTTTTTGAACGTTCGACAGGTCATCGTTTTTCATCAGAAAATTGATTCTTTGGACTCTACCAAAAATGTTTCAAAATGTCATTGGGATCGGGCCTCATGTTGAATAACCACTTTTTAGACCCTCACAGTGACCAAATTTGCCAATTTTACAGAGTTTTCGCTTACTCAAAAGCTTCAATTTTGACCAATTTCAGGCACAAATATGACTTTAAACACACTTTTTTTAGTTGAAAAAGTAATATTTCACATCCAACCGTCATTTAAAGTCAAAAGATTAAATGTTAAAATTTCATCAATATTGACCGTTTTTTTAACGTTCGACAGGTCCGGGGTCATCGTTTTTCATCAGAAAATTGATTTTTTGGACTCTACCAAAAATGATTCAAAATGTCATTGGGATCGGGCCTCATGTTGAATAACCACTTTTTAGACCCTCACAGTGACCAAAATTGCCATTTTTACAGAGTTTTCGCTTACTCAAAAGCTTCAATTTTGACCAATTTCAGGCACAGAAATGACTTTAAACACACTTTTTTTAGTTGAAAAAGTAATATTTCACATCCAACCGTCATTTCAAGTCAAAAGATTAAATGTTAAAGTTTAATCATTATTGGCCATTTTTTGAACGTTCGACAGGTCCGGGGTCATCGTTTTTCATCAGAAAATTGATTTTTTGGACTCTACCAAAAATGATTCAAAATGTCATTGGGATCGGGCCTCATGTTGAATAACCACTTTTTAGACCCTCACAGTGACCAAAATTGCCATTTTTACAGAGTTTTTGCTTACTCAAAAGCTTCAATTTTGACCAATTTCAGGCACAGAAATGACTTTAAACACACTTATTTTAGTTGAAAAAGTAATAATTCACATCCAACTGTCATTTAAAGTCAAAAGATTAAATGTTAAAATTTCAACAATATTGACCATTTTTTGAACGTTCGACAGGTCCGGGGTCATCGTTTTTCATCAGAAAATTGATTTTTTGGACTCTACCAAAAATGATTCAAAATGTCATTTGGATCGGGCCTCATGTTGAATAACCACTTTTTAGACCCTCACAGTGACCAAAATTGCCATTTTTACAGAGTTTTCGCTTACTCAAAAGCTTCAACTTTGACCAATTTCAGGCACGGAAATGACTTTAAACACACTTATTTTAGTTGAAAAAGTAAAAATTCACATCCAACCGTCATTTAAAGTCAAAAGATTAAATGTTAAAATTTCATCAATATTGACCACTTTTTTGAACGTTCGACAGGTCCGGGGTCATCGTTTTTCATCAGAAAATTGATTTTTTGGACTCTACCAAAAATGATTCAAAATGTCATTGGGGTCGGGCCTCATGTTGAATAACCACTTTTTAGACCCTCACAGTGACCAAAATTGCCATTTTTACAGAGTTTTCGCTTACTCAAAAGCTTCAATTTTGACCAATTTCAGGCACAGAAATGACTTTAAACACACTTATTTTAGTTGAAAAAGTAATATTTCACATCCAACCGTCATTTAAAGTCAAAAGATTAAATGTTAAAATGTCATCAATATTGACCATTTTTTGAACGTTCGACAGGTCCGGGGTCATCGTTTTTCATCAGAAAATTGATTTTTTGGACTCTACCCAAAATGTCATTGGGATCGGGTCTCATGTTGAATAACCACTTTTTAGACCCTCACAGTGACCAAAATTGCCATTTTTACAGAGTTTTCGCTTACTCAAAAGCTTCAATTTTGACCAATTTCATGCACAGAAATGACTTTAAACACACTTATTTTAGTTGTAAAAGTAATATTTCACATCCAACCGTCATTTAAAGTCAAAAGATTAAATGTTAAAATGTCATCAATATTGACCATTTTTGGAACGTTCGACAGGTCATCGTTTTTCATCAGAAAATTGATTCTTTGGACTCTACCAAAAATGTTTCAAAATGTCATTGGGATCGGGCCTCATGTTGAATAACCACTTTTTAGACCCTCACAGTGACCAAATTTGCCAATTTTACAGAGTTTTCGCTTACTCAAAAGCTTCAATTTTGACCAATTTCAGGCACAAATATGACTTTAAACACACTTTTTTTAGTTGAAAAAGTAATATTTCACATCCAACCGTCATTTAAAGTCAAAAGATTAAATGTTAAAATTTCATCAATATTGACCGTTTTTTTAACGTTCGACAGGTCCGGGGTCATCGTTTTTCATCAGAAAATTGATTTTTTGGACTCTACCAAAAATGATTCAAAATGTCATTGGGATCGGGCCTCATGTTGAATAACCACTTTTTAGACCCTCACAGTGACCAAAATTGCCATTTTTACAGAGTTTTCGCTTACTCAAAAGCTTCAATTTTGACCAATTTCAGGCACAGAAATGACTTTAAACACACTTTTTTTAGTTGAAAAAGTAATATTTCACATCCAACCGTCATTTCAAGTCAAAAGATTAAATGTTAAAGTTTAATCATTATTGGCCATTTTTTGAACGTTCGACAGGTCCGGGGTCATCGTTTTTCATCAGAAAATTGATTTTTTGGACTCTACCAAAAATGATTCAAAATGTCATTGGGATCGGGCCTCATGTTGAATAACCACTTTTTAGACCCTCACAGTGACCAAAATTGCCATTTTTACAGAGTTTTCGCTTACTCAAAAGCTTCAATTTTGACCAATTTCAGGCACAGAAATGACTTTAAACACACTTATTTTAGTTGAAAAAGTAATAATTCACATCCAACTGTCATTTAAAGTCAAAAGATTAAATGTTAAAATTTCAACAATATTGACCATTTTTTGAACGTTCGACAGGTCCGGGGTCATCGTTTTTCATCAGAAAATTGATTTTTTGGACTCTACCAAAAATGATTCAAAATGTCATTTGGATCGGGCCTCATGTTGAATAACCACTTTTTAGACCCTCACAGTGACCAAAATTGCCATTTTTACAGAGTTTTCGCTTACTCAAAAGATTCAATTTTGACCAATTTCAGGCACAGAAATGACTTTAAACACACTTTTTTTTAGTTGAAAAAGTAATATTTCACATCCAACCGTCATTTAAAGTCAAAAGATTAAATGTTAAAATTTCATCAATATTGACCATTTTTTTAACGTTCGACAGGTCCGGGGTCATCGTTTTTCTTCAGAAAATTGATTTTTTGGACTCTACCAAAAATGATTCAAAATGTCATTGGGTTCGGGCCTCATGTTGAATAACCACTTTTTAGACCCTCACAGTGACCAAAATTGCCATTTTTACAGAGTTTTCGCTTACTCAAAAGCTTCAATTTTGACCAATTTCAGGCACAGAAATGACTTTAAACCCACTTTTTTTAGTTGAAAAAGTAATATTTCACATCCAACCGTCATTTCAAGTCAAAAGATTAAATGTTAAAGTTTAATCATTATTGGCCATTTTTTGAACGTTCGACAGGTCCGGGGTCATCGTTTTTCATCAGAAAATTGATTTTTTGGACTCTACCAAAAATGATTCAAAATGTCATTGGGATCGGGCCTCATGTTGAATAACCACTTTTTAGACCCTCACAGTGACCAAAATTGCCATTTTTACAGAGTTTTCGCTTACTCAAAAGCTTCAATTTTGACCAATTTCAGGCACAGAAATGACTTTAAACACACTTATTTTAGTTGAAAAAGTAATAATTCACATCCAACTGTCATTTAAAGTCAAAAGATTAAATGTTAAAATTTCAACAATATTGACCATTTTTTGAACGTTCGACAGGTCCGGGGTCATCGTTTTTCATCAGAAAATTGATTTTTTGGACTCTACCAAAAATGATTCAAAATGTCATTTGGATCGGGCCTCATGTTGAATAACCACTTTTTAGACCCTCACAGTGACCAAAATTGCCATTTTTACAGAGTTTTCGCTTACTCAAAAGATTCAATTTTGACCAATTTCAGGCACAGAAATGACTTTAAACACACTTTTTTTTAGTTGAAAAAGTAATATTTCACATCCAACCGTCATTTAAAGTCAAAAGATTAAATGTTAAAATTTCATCAATATTGACCATTTTTTTAACGTTCGACAGGTCCGGGGTCATCGTTTTTCTTCAGAAAATTGATTTTTTGGACTCTACCAAAAATGATTCAAAATGTCATTGGGTTCGGGCCTCATGTTGAATAACCACTTTTTAGACCCTCACAGTGACCAAAATTGCCATTTTTACAGAGTTTTCGCTTACTCAAAAGCTTCAATTTTGACCAATTTCAGGCACGGAAATGACTTTAAACACACTTATTTTAGTTGAAAAAGTAAAAATTCACATCCAACCGTCATTTAAAGTCAAAAGATTAAATGTTAAAATTTCATCAATATTGACCACTTTTTTGAACGTTCGACAGGTCCGGGGTCATCGTTTTTCATCAGAAAATTGATTTTTTGGACTCTACCAAAAATGATTCAAAATGTCATTGGGGTCGGGCCTCATGTTGAATAACCACTTTTTAGACCCTCACAGTGACCAAAATTGCCATTTTTACAGAGTTTTCGCTTACTCAAAAGCTTCAATTTTGACCAATTTCAGGCACAGAAATGACTTTAAACACACTTATTTTAGTTGAAAAAGTAATATTTCACATCCAACCGTCATTTCAAGTCAAAAGATTAAATGTTAAAGTTTAATCATTATTGGCCATTTTTTGAACGTTCGACAGGTCCGGGGTCATCGTTTTTCATCAGAAAATTGATTTTTTGGACTCTACCAAAAATGATTCAAAATGTCATTGGGATCGGGCCTCATGTTGAATAACCACTTTTTAGACCCTCACAGTGACCAAAATTGCCATTTTTACAGAGTTTTCGCTTACTCAAAAGCTTCAATTTTGACCAATTTCAGGCACAGAAATGACTTTAAACACACTTATTTTAGTTGAAAAAGTAATAATTCACATCCAACCGTCATTTAAAGTCAAAAGATTAAATGTTAAAATTTCAACAATATTGACCATTTTTTGAACGTTCGACAGGTCCGGGGTCATCGTTTTTCATCAGAAAATTGATTTTTTGGACTCTACCAAAAATGATTCAAAATGTCATTGGGATCGGGCCTCATGTTGAATAACTACTTTTTAGACCCTCACAGTGACCAAAATTGCCATTTTTACAGAGTTTTCGCTTACTCAAAAGCTTCAATTTTGACCAATTTCAGGCACAGAAATGACTTTAAACACACTTATTTTAGTTGAAAAAGTGATAATTCACATCCAACCGTCATTTAAAGTCAAAAGATTAAATGTTAAAGTTTAATCATTATTGGCCATTTTTTGAACGTTCGACAGGTCCGGGGTCATCGTTTTTCATCAGAAAATTGATTTTTTGGACTCTACCAAAAATGATTCAAAATGTCATTTGGATCGGGCCTCATGTTGAATAACCACTTTTTAGACCCTCACAGTGACCAAAATTGCCATTTTTACAGAGTTTTCGCTTACTCAAAAGCTTCAATTTTGACCAATTTCAGGCACAGAAATGACTTTAAACACACTTATTTTAGTTGAAAAAGTAATATTTCACATCCAACCGTCATTTAAAGTCAAAAGATTAAATGTTAAAATGTCATCAATATTGACCATTTTTTGAACGTTCGACAGGTCATCGTTTTTCATCAGAAAATTGATTCTTTGGACTCTACCAAAAATGTTTCAAAATGTCATTGGGATCGGGCCTCATGTTGAATAACCACTTTTTAGACCCTCACAGTGACCAAATTTGCCAATTTTACAGAGTTTTCGCTTACTCAAAAGCTTCAATTTTGACCAATTTCAGGCACAAATATGACTTTAAACACACTTTTTTTAGTTGAAAAAGTAATATTTCACATCCAACCGTCATTTAAAGTCAAAAGATTAAATGTTAAAATTTCATCAATATTGACCGTTTTTTTAACGTTCGACAGGTCCGGGGTCATCGTTTTTCATCAGAAAATTGATTTTTTGGACTCTACCAAAAATGATTCAAAATGTCATTGGGATCGGGCCTCATGTTGAATAACCACTTTTTAGACCCTCACAGTGACCAAAATTGCCATTTTTACAGAGTTTTCGCTTACTCAAAAGCTTCAATTTTGACCAATTTCAGGCACAGAAATGACTTTAAACACACTTTTTTTAGTTGAAAAAGTAATATTTCACATCCAACCGTCATTTCAAGTCAAAAGATTAAATGTTAAAGTTTAATCATTATTGGCCATTTTTTGAACGTTCGACAGGTCCGGGGTCATCGTTTTTCATCAGAAAATTGATTTTTTGGACTCTACCAAAAATGATTCAAAATGTCATTGGTATCGGGCCTCATGTTGAATAACCACTTTTTAGACCCTCACAGTGACCAAAATTGCCATTTTTACAGAGTTTTCGCTTACTCAAAAGCTTCAATTTTGACCAATTTCAGGCACAGAAATGACTTTAAACACACTTATTTTAGTTGAAAAAGTAATAATTCACATCCAACCGTCATTTAAAGTCAAAAGATTAAATGTTAAAATTTCAACAATATTGACCATTTTTTGAACGTTCGACAGGTCCGGGGTCATCGTTTTTCATCAGAAAATTGATTTTTTGGACTCTACCAAAAATGATTCAAAATGTCATTTGGATCGGGCCTCATGTTGAATAACCACTTTTTAGACCCTCACAGTGACCAAAATTGCCATTTTTACAGAGTTTTCGCTTACTCAAAAGATTCAATTTTGACCAATTTCAGGCACAGAAATGACTTTAAACACACTTTTTTTTAGTTGAAAAAGTAATATTTCACATCCAACCGTCATTTAAAGTCAAAAGATTAAATGTTAAAATTTCATCAATATTGACCA
The DNA here is from genome assembly GCF_964261635.1 of Lissotriton helveticus. Lineage (NCBI taxonomy): Eukaryota > Metazoa > Chordata > Amphibia > Caudata > Salamandridae > Lissotriton > Lissotriton helveticus. The sequence goes on from NW_027611998.1 coordinate 73,040, forward strand.
TTTTTTTAACGTTCGACAGGTCCGGGGTCATCGTTTTTCTTCAGAAAATTGATTTTTTGGACTCTATCAAAAATGATTCAAAATGTCATTGGGTTCGGGCCTCATGTTGAATAACCACTTTTTAGACCCTCACAGTGACCAAAATTGCCATTTTTACAGAGTTTTCGCTTACTCAAAAGCTTCAATTTTGACCAATTTCAGGCACAGAAATGACTTTAAACACACTTATTTTAGTTGAAAAAGTAATATTTCACATCCAACCGTCATTTAAAGTCAAAAGATTAAATGTTAAAATGTCATCAATATTGACCATTTTTTGAACGTTCGACAGGTCCGGGGTCATCGTTTTTCATCAGAAAATTGATTTTTTGGACTCTACCAAAAATGATTCAAAATGTCATTTGGATCGGGCCTCATGTTGAATAACCACTTTTTAGACCCTCACAGTGACCAAAATTGCCATTTTTACAGAGTTTTCGCTTACTCAAAAGATTCAATTTTGACCAATTTCAGGCACAGAAATGACTTTAAACACACTTTTTTTTAGTTGAAAAAGTAATATTTCACATCCAACCGTCATTTAAAGTCAAAAGATTAAATGTTAAAATTTCATCAATATTGACCATTTTTTTAACGTTCGACAGGTCCGGGGTCATCGTTTTTCTTCAGAAAATTGATTTTTTGGACTCTACCAAAAATGATTCAAAATGTCATTGGGTTCGGGCCTCATGTTGAATAACCACTTTTTAGACCCTCACAGTGACCAAAATTGCCATTTTTACAGAGTTTTCGCTTACTCAAAAGCTTCAATTTTGACTATTTTCAGGCACGGAAATGACTTTAAACACACTTATTTTAGTTGAAAAGTAAAAAATTCACATCCAACCGTCATTTAAAGTCAAAAGATTAAATGTTAAAATTTCATCAATATTGACCACTTTTTTGAACGTTCGACAGGTCCGGGGTCATCGTTTTTCATCAGAAAATTGATTTTTTGGACTCTACCAAAAATGATTCAAAATGTCATTGGGGTCGGGCCTCATGTTGAATAACCACTTTTTAGACCCTCACAGTGACCAAAATTGCCATTTTTACAGAGTTTTCGCTTACTCAAAAGCTTCAATTTTGACAATTTCAGGCACAGAAATGACTTTAAACACACTTATTTTAGTTGAAAAAGTAATATTTCACATCCAACCGTCATTTCAAGTCAAAAGATTAAATGTTAAAGTTTAATCATTATTGGCCATTTTTTGAACGTTCGACAGGTCCGGGGTCATCGTTTTTCATCAGAAAATTGATTTTTTGGACTCTACCAAAAATGATTCAAAATGTCATTGGGATCGGGCCTCATGTTGAATAACCACTTTTTAGACCCTCACAGTGACCAAAATTGCCATTTTTACAGAGTTTTCGCTTACTCAAAAGCTTCAATTTTGACCAATTTCAGGCACAGAAATGACTTTAAACACACTTATTTTAGTTGAAAAAGTAATAATTCACATCCAACCGTCATTTAAAGTCAAAAGATTAAATGTTAAAATTTCAACAATATTGACCATTTTTTGAACGTTCGACAGGTCCGGGGTCATCGTTTTTCATCAGAAAATTGATTTTTTGGACTCTACCAAAAATGATTCAAAATGTCATTGGGATCGGGCCTCATGTTGAATAACTACTTTTTAGACCCTCACAGTGACCAAAATTGCCATTTTTACAGAGTTTTCGCTTACTCAAAAGCTTCAATTTTGACCAATTTCAGGCACAGAAATGACTTTAAACACACTTATTTTAGTTGAAAAAGTGATAATTCACATCCAACCGTCATTTAAAGTCAAAAGATTAAATGTTAAAGTTTAATCATTATTGGCCATTTTTTGAACGTTCGACAGGTCCGGGGTCATCGTTTTTCATCAGAAAATTGATTTTTTGGACTCTACCAAAAATGATTCAAAATGTCATTTGGATCGGGCCTCATGTTGAATAACCACTTTTTAGACCCTCACAGTGACCAAAATTGCCATTTTTACAGAGTTTTCGCTTACTCAAAAGCTTCAATTTTGACCAATTTCAGGCACAGAAATGACTTTAAACACACTTATTTTAGTTGAAAAAGTAATATTTCACATCCAACCGTCATTTAAAGTCAAAAGATTAAATGTTAAAATGTCATCAATATTGACCATTTTTTGAACGTTCGACAGGTCATCGTTTTTCATCAGAAAATTGATTCTTTGGACTCTACCAAAAATGTTTCAAAATGTCATTGGGATCGGGCCTCATGTTGAATAACCACTTTTTAGACCCTCACAGTGACCAAATTTGCCAATTTTACAGAGTTTTCGCTTACTCAAAAGCTTCAATTTTGACCAATTTCAGGCACAAATATGACTTTAAACACACTTTTTTTAGTTGAAAAAGTAATATTTCACATCCAACCGTCATTTAAAGTCAAAAGATTAAATGTTAAAATTTCATCAATATTGACCGTTTTTTTAACGTTCGACAGGTCCGGGGTCATCGTTTTTCATCAGAAAATTGATTTTTTGGACTCTACCAAAAATGATTCAAAATGTCATTGGGATCGGGCCTCATGTTGAATAACCACTTTTTAGACCCTCACAGTGACCAAAATTGCCATTTTTACAGAGTTTTCGCTTACTCAAAAGCTTCAATTTTGACCAATTTCAGGCACAGAAATGACTTTAAACACACTTTTTTTAGTTGAAAAAGTAATATTTCACATCCAACCGTCATTTCAAGTCAAAAGATTAAATGTTAAAGTTTAATCATTATTGGCCATTTTTTGAACGTTCGACAGGTCCGGGGTCATCGTTTTTCATCAGAAAATTGATTTTTTGGACTCTACCAAAAATGATTCAAAATGTCATTGGTATCGGGCCTCATGTTGAATAACCACTTTTTAGACCCTCACAGTGACCAAAATTGCCATTTTTACAGAGTTTTCGCTTACTCAAAAGCTTCAATTTTGACCAATTTCAGGCACAGAAATGACTTTAAACACACTTATTTTAGTTGAAAAAGTAATAATTCACATCCAACCGTCATTTAAAGTCAAAAGATTAAATGTTAAAATTTCAACAATATTGACCATTTTTTGAACGTTCGACAGGTCCGGGGTCATCGTTTTTCATCAGAAAATTGATTTTTTGGACTCTACCAAAAATGATTCAAAATGTCATTTGGATCGGGCCTCATGTTGAATAACCACTTTTTAGACCCTCACAGTGACCAAAATTGCCATTTTTACAGAGTTTTCGCTTACTCAAAAGATTCAATTTTGACCAATTTCAGGCACAGAAATGACTTTAAACACACTTTTTTTTAGTTGAAAAAGTAATATTTCACATCCAACCGTCATTTAAAGTCAAAAGATTAAATGTTAAAATTTCATCAATATTGACCATTTTTTTAACGTTCGACAGGTCCGGGGTCATCGTTTTTCTTCAGAAAATTGATTTTTTGGACTCTACCAAAAATGATTCAAAATGTCATTGGGTTCGGGCCTCATGTTGAATAACCACTTTTTAGACCCTCACAGTGACCAAAATTGCCATTTTTACAGAGTTTTCGCTTACTCAAAAGCTTCAATTTTGACCAATTTCAGGCACAGAAATGACTTTAAACACACTTATTTTAGTTGAAAAAGTAATATTTCACATCCAACCGTCATTTAAAGTCAAAAGATTAAATGTTAAAATGTCATCAATATTGACCATTTTTTGAACGTTCGACAGGTCCGGGGTCATCGTTTTTCATCAGAAAATTGATTTTTTGGACTCTACCAAAAATGTTTCAAAATGTCATTGGGATCGGGCCTCATGTTGAATAACCACTTTTTAGACCCTCACAGTGACCAAAATTGCCATTTTTACAGAGTTTTCGCTTACTCAAAAGCTTCAATTTTGACCAATTTCAGGCACAGAAATGACTTTAAACACACTTTTTTTAGTTGAAAAAGTAATATTTCACATCCAACCGTCATTTCAAGTCAAAAGATTAAATGTTAACGTTTAATCATTATTGGCCATTTTTTGAACGTTCGACAGGTCCGGGGTCATCGTTTTTCATCAGAAAATTGATTTTTTGGACTCTACCAAAAATGATTCAAAATGTCATTTGGATCGGGCCTCATGTTGAATAACCACTTTTTAGACCCTCACAGTGACCAAAATTGCCAATTTTACAGAGTTTTCGCTTACTCAAAAGCTTCAATTTTGACCAATTTCAGGCACAAATATGACTTTAAACACACTTTTTTTAGTTGAAAAAGTAATATTTCACATCCAACCGTCATTTAAAGTCAAAAGATTAAATGTTAAAATTTCATCAATATTGACCGTTTTTTTAACGTTCGACAGGTCCGGGGTCATCGTTTTTCATCAGAAAATTGATTTTTTGGACTCTACCAAAAATGATTCAAAATGTCATTGGGATCGGGCCTCATGTTGAATAACCACTTTTTAGACCCTCACAGTGACCAAAATTGCCATTTTTACAGAGTTTTCGCTTACTCAAAAGCTTCAATTTTGACCAATTTCAGGCACAGAAATGACTTTAAACACACTTATTTTAGTTGAAAAAGTAATAATTCACATCCAACCGTCATTTAAAGTCAAAAGATTAAATGTTAAAATTTCAACAATATTGACCATTTTTTGAACGTTCGACAGGTCCGGGGTCATCGTTTTTCATCAGAAAATTGATTTTTTGGACTCTACCAAAAATGATTCAAAATGTCATTTGGATCGGGCCTCATGTTGAATAACCACTTTTTAGACCCTCACAGTGACCAAAATTGCCATTTTTACAGAGTTTTCGCTTACTCAAAAGATTCAATTTTGACCAATTTCAGGCACAGAAATGACTTTAAACACACTTTTTTTTAGTTGAAAAAGTAATATTTCACATCCAACCGTCATTTAAAGTCAAAAGATTAAATGTTAAAATTTCATCAATATTGACCATTTTTTTAACGTTCGACAGGTCCGGGGTCATCGTTTTTCTTCAGAAAATTGATTTTTTGGACTCTACCAAAAATGATTCAAAATGTCATTGGCTTCGGGCCTCATGTTGAATAACCACTTTTTAGACCCTCACAGTGACCAAAATTGCCATTTTTACAGAGTTTTCGCTTACTCAAAAGCTTCAATTTTGACCAATTTCAGGCACGGAAATGACTTTAAACACACTTATTTTAGTTGAAAAAGTAAAAATTCACATCCAACCGTCATTTAAAGTCAAAAGATTAAATGTTAAAATTTCATCAATATTGACCACTTTTTTGAACGTTCGACAGGTCCGGGGTCATCGTTTTTCATCAGAAAATTGATTTTTTGGACTCTACCAAAAATGATTCAAAATGTCATTGGGGTCGGGCCTCATGTTGAATAACCACTTTTTAGACCCTCACAGTGACCAAAATTGCCATTTTTACAGAGTTTTCGCTTACTCAAAAGCTTCAATTTTGACCAATTTCAGGCACAGAAATGACTTTAAACACACTTATTTTAGTTTAAAAAGTAATATTTCACATCCAACCGTCATTTAAAGTCAAAAGATTAAATGTTAAAATGTCATCAATATTGACCATTTTTTGAACGTTCGACAGGTCATCGTTTTTCATCAGAAAATTGATTCTTTGGACTCTACCAAAAATGTTTCAAAATGTCATTGCGATCGGGCCTCATGTTGAATAACCACTTTTTAGACTCTCACAGTGACCAAAATTGCCAATTTTACAGAGTTTTCGCTTACTCCAAAGCTTCAATTTTGACCAATTTCAGGCACAAATATGACTTTAAAAACACTTTTTTTAGTTGAAAAAGTAATATTTCACATCCAACCGTCATTTAAAGTCAAAAGATTAAATGTTAAAATTTCATCAATATTGACCGTTTTTTTAACGTTCGACAGGTCCGGGGTCATCGTTTTTCATCAGAAAATTGATTTTTTGGACTCTACCAAAAATGATTCAAAATGTCATTGGGATCGGGCCTCATGTTGAATAACCACTTTTTAGACCCTCACAGTGACCAAAATTGCCATTTTTACAGAGTTTTCGCTTACTCAAAAGCTTCAATTTTGACCAATTTCAGGCAAGAAATGACTTTAAACACACTTATTTTAGTTGAAAAAGTAATATTTCACATCCAACCGTCATTTAAAGTGAAAAGATTAAATGTTAAAATTTCATCAATATTGACCATTTTTTGAACGTTCGACAGGTCCGGGGTCATCGTTTTTCATCAGAAAATTGATTTTTTGTACTCTACCAAAAATGATTCAAAATGTCATTGGGTTCGGGCCTCATGTTGAATAACCACTTTTTAGACCCTCACAGTGACCAAAATTGACATTTTTACAGAGTTTTCGCTTACTCAAAAGCTTCAATTTTGACCAATTTCAGGCACAGAAATGACTTTAAACACACTTTTTTTAGTTGAAAAAGTAATATTTCACATCCAACCGTCATTTAAAGTCAAAAGATTAAATGTTCAAATGTCATCAATATTGACCATTTTTTGAACGTTCGACAGGTCCGGGGTCATCGTTTTTCATCAGAAAATTGATTTTTTGGACTCTACCAAAAATGTTTCAAAATGTCATTGGGATCGGGCCTCATGTTGAATAACCTCTTTTTAGACCCTCACAGTGACCAACATTGCCAATTTTACAGAGTTTTCGCTTACTCAAAAGCTTCAATTTTGGCCAATTTCAGGCACAGAAATGACTTTAAACACACTTTTTTTAGTTGAAAAAGTAATATTTCACATCCAACCGTCATTTAAAGTCAAAAGATTAAATGTTAAAATTTCATCAATATTGACCGTTTTTTGAACGTTCGACAGGTCCGGGGTCATCGTTTTGCATCAGAAAATTGATTTTTTGAACTCTACCAAAAATGATTCCAAATGTCATTGGGATCGGGCCTCATGTTGAATAACCACTTTTTAGACCCTCACAGTGACCAAAATTGCCATTTTTACAGAGTTTTCGCTTACTCAAAAGCTTCAATTTTGACCAATTTCAGGCACAGAAATGACTTTAAACACACTTTTTTTAGTTGAAAAAGTAATATTTCACATCCAACCGTCATTTAAAGTCAAAAGATGAAATGTTAAAATTTCATCAATATTGACCATTTTTTGAACGTTCGACAGGTCCGGGGTCATCGTTTTTCATCAGAAAATTGATTTTTTGGACTCTACCAAAAATGATTCAAAATGTCATTGGGATCGGGCCTCATGTTGAATAACCACTTTTTAGACCCTCACAGTGACCAAAATTGCCATTTTTACAGAGTTTCCGCTTACTCAAAAGCTTCAATTTTGACCAATTTCAGGCACAGAAATGCCTTTAAACACACTTTTTTTAGTTGAAAAAGTAATATTTCACATCCAACCGTCATTTAAAGTCAAAAGATTAAATGTTAAAATTTCATCAATATTGACCATTTTTTGAACGTTCGACAGGTCATCGTTTTTCATCAGAAAATTGATTCTTTGGACTCTACCAAAAATGTTTCAAAATGTCATTGGGGTCGGGCCTCATGTTGAATAACCACTTTTTAGACCCTCACAGTGACCAAAATTGCCATTTTTACAGAGTTTTCGCTTACTCAAAAGCTTCAATTTTGACCAATTTCAGGCACAGAAATGACTTTAAACACACTTATTTTAGTTGAAAAAGTAATAATTCACATCCAACTGTCATTTAAAGTCAAACGAATAAATGTTACATTTTCATCAATATTGACCATTTTTTGAACGTTCGACATGTCCGGGGTCATCGTTTTTCATCAGAAAATTGATTTTTTGGACTCTACCAAAAATGATTCAAAATGTCATTGGGATCGGGCCTCATGTTGAATAACCACTTTTTAGACCCTCACAGTGACCAAAATTGCAATTTTTACAGAGTTTTCGCTTACTCAAAAGCTTTAATTTTGACCAATTCCAGGCACAGAAATGACTTTAAACACACTTATTTTAGTTGAAAAAGTAATATTTCACATCCAACCGTCATTTAAAGGCAAAAGATTAAATGTTAACATTTTATCAATATTGACCATTTTTTGAACGTTCGACAGGTCCGGGGTCATCGTTTTTCATCAGAAAATTGATTTTTTGGACTCTACCAAAAATGATTCAAAATGTCATTTGGATCGGGCCTCATGTTGAGTAACCACTTTTTAAACCCTCACAGTGACCAAAATTGCCATTTTTACAGAGTTTTCGCTTACTCAAAAGCTTCAATTTTGACCAATTACAGGCACAGAAATGACTTTAAACACACTTATTTTAGTTGAAAAAGTAAAAATTCACATCCAACCGTCATTTAAAGTCAAAAGATTAAATGTTAAAATTTCATCAATATTGACCACTTTTTTGAACGTTCGACAGGTCCGGGGTCATCGTTTTTCATCAGAAAATTGATTTTTTGGACTCTACCAAAAATGATTCAAAATGTCATTGGGGTCGGGCCTCATGTTGAATAACCACTTTTTAGACCCTCACAGTGACCAAAATTGCCATTTTTACAGAGTTTTCGCTTACTCAAAAGCTTCAATTTTGACCAATTTCAGGCACAGAAATGACTTTAAACACACTTATTTTAGTTGAAAAAGTAATATTTCACATCCAACCGTCATTTAAAGTCAAAAGATTAAATGTTAAAATGTCATCAATATTGACCATTTTTTGAACGTTCGACAGGTCCGGGGTCATCGTTTTTCATCAGAAAATTGATTTTTTGGACTCTACCAAAAATGTTTCAAAATGTCATTGGGATCGGGCCTCATGTTGAATAACCACTTTTTAGACCCTCACAGTGACCAAAATTGCCATTTTTACAGAGTTTTCGCTTACTCAAAAGCTTCAATTTTGACCAATTTCAGGCACAGAAATGACTTTAAACACACTTATTTTAGTTTAAAAAGTAATATTTCACATCCAACCGTCATTTAAAGTCAAAAGATTAAATGTTAAAATGTCATCAATATTGACCATTTTTTGAACGTTCGACAGGTCATCGTTTTTCATCAGAAAATTGATTCTTTGGACTCTACCAAAAATTTTTCAAAATGTCATTGCGATCGGGCCTCATGTTGAATAACCACTTTTTAGACTCTCACAGTGACCAAAATTGCCAATTTTACAGAGTTTTCGCTTACTCCAAAGCTTCCATTTTGACCAATTTCAGGCACAAATATGACTTTAAAAACACTTTTTTTAGTTGAAAAAGTAATATTTCACATCCAACCGTCATTTAAAGTCAAAAGATTAAATGTTAAAATTTCATCAATATTGACCGTTTTTTTAACGTTCGACAGGTCCGGGGTCATCGTTTTTCATCAGAAAATTGATTTTTTGGACTCTACCAAAAATGATTCAAAATGTCATTGGGATCGGGCCTCATGTTGAATAACCACTTTTTAGACCCTCACAGTGACCAAAATTGCCATTTTTACAGAGTTTTCGCTTACTCAAAAGCTTCAATTTTGACCAATTTCAGGCACAGAAATGACTTTAAACACACTTATTTTAGTTGAAAAAGTAATATTTCACATCCAACCGTCATTTAAAGTGAAAAGATTAAATGTTAAAATTTCATCAATATTGACCATTTTTTGAACGTTCGACAGGTCCGGGGTCATCGTTTTTCATCAGAAAATTGATTTTTTGTACTCTACCAAAAATGATTCAAAATGTCATTGGGTTCGGGCCTCATGTTGAATAACCACTTTTTAGACCCTCACAGTGACCAAAATTGACATTTTTACAGAGTTTTCGCTTACTCAAAAGCTTCAATTTTGACCAATTTCAGGCACAGAAATGACTTTAAACACACTTTTTTTAGTTGAAAAAGTAATATTTCACATCCAACCGTCATTTAAAGTCAAAAGATTAAATGTTCAAATGTCATCAATATTGACCATTTTTTGAACGTTCGACAGGTCCGGGGTCATCGTTTTTCATCAGAAAATTGATTTTTTGGACTCTACCAAAAATGTTTCAAAATGTCATTGGGATCGGGCCTCATGTTGAATAACCTCTTTTTAGACCCTCACAGTGACCAACATTGCCAATTTTACAGAGTTTTCGCTTACTCAAAAGCTTCAATTTTGGCCAATTTCAGGCACAGAAATGACTTTAAACACACTTTTTTTAGTTGAAAAAGTAATATTTCACATCCAACCGTCATTTAAAGTCAAAAGATTAAATGTTAAAATTTCATCAATATTGACCGTTTTTTGAACGTTCGACAGGTCCGGGGTCATCGTTTTGCATCAGAAAATTGATTTTTTGAACTCTACCAAAAATGATTCCAAATGTCATTGGGATCGGGCCTCATGTTGAATAACCACTTTTTAGACCCTCACAGTGACCAAAATTGCCATTTTTACAGAGTTTTCGCTTACTCAAAAGCTTCAATTTTGACCAATTTCAGGCACAGAAATGACTTTAAACACACTTTTTTTAGTTGAAAAAGTAATATTTCACATCCAACCGTCATTTAAAGTCAAAAGATGAAATGTTAAAATTTCATCAATATTGACCATTTTTTGAACGTTCGACAGGTCCGGGGTCATCGTTTTTCATCAGAAAATTGATTTTTTGGACTCTACCAAAAATGATTCAAAATGTCATTGGGATCGGGCCTCATGTTGAATAACCACTTTTTAGACCCTCACAGTGACCAAAATTGCCATTTTTACAGAGTTTCCGCTTACTCAAAAGCTTCAATTTTGACCAATTTCAGGCACAGAAATGCCTTTAAACACACTTTTTTTAGTTGAAAAAGTAATATTTCACATCCAACCGTCATTTAAAGTCAAAAGATTAAATGTTAAAATTTCATCAATATTGACCATTTTTTGAACGTTCGACAGGTCATCGTTTTTCATCAGAAAATTGATTCTTTGGACTCTACCAAAAATGTTTCAAAATGTCATTGGGGTCGGGCCTCATGTTGAATAACCACTTTTTAGACCCTCACAGTGACCAAAATTGCCATTTTTACAGAGTTTTCGCTTACTCAAAAGCTTCAATTTTGACCAATTTCAGGCACAGAAATGACTTTAAACACACTTATTTTAGTTGAAAAAGTAATAATTCACATCCAACTGTCATTTAAAGTCAAACGAATAAATGTTACATTTTCATCAATATTGACCATTTTTTGAACGTTCGACATGTCCGGGGTCATCGTTTTTCATCAGAAAATTGATTTTTTGGACTCTACCAAAAATGATTCAAAATGTCATTGGGATCGGGCCTCATGTTGAATAACCACTTTTTAGACCCTCACAGTGACCAAAATTGCAATTTTTACAGAGTTTTCGCTTACTCAAAAGCTTTAATTTTGACCAATTCCAGGCACAGAAATGACTTTAAACACACTTATTTTAGTTGAAAAAGTAATATTTCACATCCAACCGTCATTTAAAGGCAAAAGATTAAATGTTAACATTTTATCAATATTGACCATTTTTTTGAACGTTCGACAGGTCCGGGGTCATCGTTTTTCATCAGAAAATTGATTTTTTGGACTCTACCAAAAATGATTCAAAATGTCATTTGGATCGGGCCTCATGTTGAGTAACCACTTTTTAAACCCTCACAGTGACCAAAATTGCCATTTTTACAGAGTTTTCGCTTACTCAAAAGCTTCAATTTTGACCAATTACAGGCACAGAAATGACTTTAAACACACTTATTTTAGTTGAAAAAGTAAAAATTCACATCCAACCGTCATTTAAAGTCAAAAGATTAAATGTTAAAATTTCATCAATATTGACCACTTTTTTGAACGTTCGACAGGTCCGGGGTCATCGTTTTTCATCAGAAAATTGATTTTTTGGACTCTACCAAAAATGATTCAAAATGTCATTGGGGTCGGGCCTCATGTTGAATAACCACTTTTTAGACCCTCACAGTGACCAAAATTGCCATTTTTACAGAGTTTTCGCTTACTCAAAAGCTTCAATTTTGACCAATTTCAGGCACAGAAATGACTTTAAACACACTTATTTTAGTTGAAAAAGTAATATTTCACATCCAACCGTCATTTAAAGTCAAAAGATTAAATGTTAAAATGTCATCAATATTGACCATTTTTTGAACGTTCGACAGGTCCGGGGTCATCGTTTTTCATCAGAAAATTGATTTTTTGGACTCTACCAAAAATGTTTCAAAATGTCATTGGGATCGGGCCTCATGTTGAATAACCACTTTTTAGACCCTCACAGTGACCAAAATTGCCATTTTTACAGAGTTTTCGCTTACTCAAAAGCTTCAATTTTGACCAATTTCAGGCACAGAAATGACTTTAAACACACTTATTTTAGTTTAAAAAGTAATATTTCACATCCAACCGTCATTTAAAGTCAAAAGATTAAATGTTAAAATGTCATCAATATTGACCATTTTTTGAACGTTCGACAGGTCATCGTTTTTCATCAGAAAATTGATTCTTTGGACTCTACCAAAAATTTTTCAAAATGTCATTGCGATCGGGCCTCATGTTGAATAACCACTTTTTAGACTCTCACAGTGACCAAAATTGCCAATTTTACAGAGTTTTCGCTTACTCCAAAGCTTCCATTTTGACCAATTTCAGGCACAAATATGACTTTAAAAACACTTTTTTTAGTTGAAAAAGTAATATTTCACATCCAACCGTCATTTAAAGTCAAAAGATTAAATGTTAAAATTTCATCAATATTGACCGTTTTTTTAACGTTCGACAGGTCCGGGGTCATCGTTTTTCATCAGAAAATTGATTTTTTGGACTCTACCAAAAATGATTCAAAATGTCATTGGGATCGGGCCTCATGTTGAATAACCACTTTTTAGACCCTCACAGTGACCAAAATTGCCATTTTTACAGAGTTTTCGCTTACTCAAAAGCTTCAATTTTGACCAATTTCAGGCACAGAAATGACTTTAAACACACTTATTTTAGTTGAAAAAGTAATATTTCACATCCAACCGTCATTTAAAGTGAAAAGATTAAATGTTAAAATTTCATCAATATTGACCATTTTTTGAACGTTCGACAGGTCCGGGGTCATCGTTTTTCATCAGAAAATTGATTTTTTGTACTCTACCAAAAATGATTCAAAATTTCATTGGGTTCGGGCCTCATGTTGAATAACCACTTTTTAGACCCTCACAGTGACCAAAATTGACATTTTTACAGAGTTTTCGCTTACTCAAAAGCTTCAATTTTGACCAATTTCAGGCACAGAAATGACTTTAAACACACTTTTTTTAGTTGAAAAAGTAATATTTCACATCCAACCGTCATTTAAAGTCAAAAGATTAAATGTTCAAATGTCATCAATATTGACCATTTTTTGAACGTTCGACAGGTCCGGGGTCATCGTTTTTCATCAGAAAATTGATTTTTTGGACTCTACCAAAAATGTTTCAAAATGTCATTGGGATCGGGCCTCATGTTGAATAACCTCTTTTTAGACCCTCACAGTGACCAACATTGCCAATTTTACAGAGTTTTCGCTTACTCAAAAGCTTCAATTTTGGCCAATTTCAGGCACAGAAATGACTTTAAACACACTTTTTTTAGTTGAAAAAGTAATATTTCACATCCAACCGTCATTTAAAGTCAAAAGATTAAATGTTAAAATTTCATCAATATTGACCGTTTTTTGAACGTTCGACAGGTCCGGGGTCATCGTTTTGCATCAGAAAATTGATTTTTTGAACTCTACCAAAAATGATTCCAAATGTCATTGGGATCGGGCCTCATGTTGAATAACCACTTTTTAGACCCTCACAGTGACCAAAATTGCCATTTTTACAGAGTTTTCGCTTACTCAAAAGCTTCAATTTTGACCAATTTCAGGCACAGAAATGACTTTAAACACACTTTTTTTAGTTGAAAAAGTAATATTTCACATCCAACCGTCATTTAAAGTCAAAAGATGAAATGTTAAAATTTCATCAATATTGACCATTTTTTGAACGTTCGACAGGTCCGGGGTCATCGTTTTTCATCAGAAAATTGATTTTTTGGACTCTACCAAAAATGATTCAAAATGTCATTGGGATCGGGCCTCATGTTGAATAACCACTTTTTAGACCCTCACAGTGACCAAAATTGCCATTTTTACAGAGTTTCCGCTTACTCAAAAGCTTCAATTTTGACCAATTTCAGGCACAGAAATGCCTTTAAACACACTTTTTTTAGTTGAAAAAGTAATATTTCACATCCAACCGTCATTTAAAGTCAAAAGATTAAATGTTAAAATTTCATCAATATTGACCATTTTTTGAACGTTCGACAGGTCATCGTTTTTCATCAGAAAATTGATTCTTTGGACTCTACCAAAAATGTTTCAAAATGTCATTGGGGTCGGGCCTCATGTTGAATAACCACTTTTTAGACCCTCACAGTGACCAAAATTGCCATTTTTACAGAGTTTTCGCTTACTCAAAAGCTTCAATTTTGACCAATTTCAGGCACAGAAATGACTTTAAACACACTTATTTTAGATGAAAAAGTAATAATTCACATCCAACCGTCGTTTAAAGTCAAAAGATTAAATGTTAAAATTTCATCAATATTGACCATTTTTTGAACGTTCGACAGTTCCGGGGTCATCGTTTTTCATCAGAAAATTGATTTTTTTGGACTCTACCAAAAATGATTCAAAATGTCATTGGGATCGGGCCTCATGTTGAATAACCCCTTTTTAGACCCTCACAGTGACCAAAATTGCTATTTTTACAGAGTTTTCGCTTACTCAAAAGCTTTAATTTTGACCAATTCCAGGCACAGAAATGACTTTAAACACACTTATTTTAGTTGAAAAAGTAATATTTCACATCCAACCGTCATTTAAAGGCAAAAGATTAAATGTTAACATTTTATCAATATTGACCATTTTTTGAACGTTCGACAGGTCCGGGGTCATCGTTTTTCATCAGAAAATTGATTTTTTGGACTCTACCAAAAATGATTCAAAATGTCATTTGGATCGGGCCTCATGTTGAGTAACCACTTTTTAAACCCTCACAGTGACCAAAATTGCCATTTTTACAGAGTTTTCGCTTACTCAAAAGCTTCAATTTTGACCAATTTCAGGCACAGAAATGACTTTAAACACACTTATTTTAGTTGAAAAAGTAATAATTCACATCCAACCGTCATTTAAAGTCAAAAGATTAAATGTTAAAATTTCATCAATATTGACCACTTTTTTGAACGTTCGACAGGTCCGGGGTCATCGTTTTTCATCAGAAAATTGATTTTTTGGACTCTACCAAAAATGATTCAAAATGTCATTGGGATCGGGCCTCATGTTGAATAACTACTTTTTAGACCCTCACAGTGACCAAAATTGCCATTTTTACAGAGTTTTCGCTTACTCAAAAGCTTTAATTTTGACCAATTTCAGACACAGAAATGACTTTAAACACACTTATTTTAGTTGAAAAAGTAATAATTCACATCCAACCGTCATTTAAAGTCAAAAGATTAAATGTTAAAATTTCATCAATATTGACTACTTTTTTGAACGTTCGACAGGTCCGGGGTCATCGTTTTTCATCAGAAAATTGATTTTTTGGACTCTACCAAAAATGATTCAAAATGTCATTTGGATCGGGCCTCATGTTGAATAACCACTTTTTAGACCCTCACAGTGACCAAAATTGCCATTTTTACAGAGTTTTCGCTTACTCAAAAGCTTCAATTTTGACCAATTTCAGGCACGGAAATGACTTTAAACACACTTATTTTAGTTGAAAAATTAAAAATTCACATCCAACCGTCATTTAAAGTCAAAAGATTAAATGTTAAAATTTCATCAATATTGACCACTTTTTTGAACGTTCGACAGGTCCGGGGTCATCGTTTTTCATCAGAAAATTGATTTTTTGGACTCTACCAAAAATGATTCAAAATGTCATTGGGATCAGGCCTCATGTTGAATAACCCCTTTTTAGACCCTCACAGTGACCAAAATTGCCATTTTTACAGAGTTTTCGCTTACTCAAAAGCTTCAATTTTGACCAATTTCAGGCACAGAAATGACTTTAAACACACTTATTTTAGTTGAAAAAGTAATAATTCACATCCAACTGTCATTTAAAGTCAAACAAATAAATGTTACATTTTCATCAATATTGACCATTTTTTGAACGTTCGACATGTCCGGGGTCATCGTTTTTCATCAGAAAATTGATTTTTTGGACTCTACCAAAAATGATTCAAAATGTCATTGGGATCGGGCCTCATGTTGAATAACTACTTTTTAGACCCTCACAGTGACCAAAATTGCAATTTTTACAGAGTTTTCGCTTACTCAAAAGCTTCAATTTTGACCAATTCCAGGCACAGAAATGACTTTAAACACACTTATTTTAGTTGAAAAAGTAATAATTCACATCCAACCGTCATTTAAAGTCAAAAGATTAAATGTTAAAATTTCATCAATATTGACTACTTTTTTGAAAGTTCGACAGGTCCGGGGTCATCGTTTTTCATCAGAAAATTGATTTTTTGGACTCTACCAAAAATGATTCAAAATGTCATTTGGATCGGGCCTCATGTTGAATAACCACTTTTTAGACCCTCACAGTGACCAAAATTGCCATTTTTACAGAGTTTTCGCTTACTCAAAAGCTTCAATTTTGACCAATTTCAGGCACGGAAATGACTTTAAACACACTTATTTTAGTTGAAAAAGTAAAAATTCACATCCAACCGTCATTTAAAGTCAAAAGATTAAATGTTAAAATTTCATCAATATTGACCACTTTTTTGAACGTTCGACAGGTCCGGGGTCATCGTTTTTCATCAGAAAATTGATTTTTTGGACTCTACCAAAAATGATTCAAAATGTCATTGGGATCGGGCCTCATGTTGAATAACTCCTTTTTAGACCCTCACAGTGACCAAAATTGCCATTTTTACAGAGTTTTCGCTTACTCAAAAGCTTCAATTTTGACCAATTTCAGGCACAGAAATGACTTTAAACACACTTATTTTAGTTGAAAAAGTAATATTTCACATCCAACCGTCATTTAAAGTCAAAAGATTAAATGTTAAAATTTCATCAATATTGACCATTTTTTGAACGTTCGACAGGTCCGGGGTCATCGTTTTTCATCAGAAAATTGATTTTTTGGACTCTACCAAAAATGATTCAAAATGTCATTGGGATCGGGCCTCATGTTGAATAACTACTTTTTAGACCCTCACAGTGACCAAAATTGCCATTTTCATAGAGTTTTCGCTTACTCAAAAGCTTCAATTTTGACCAATTTCAGGCACAGAAATGACTTTAAACACACTTTTTTTAGTTGAAAAAGTAATATTTCACATCCAACCGTCATTTCAAGTCAAAAGATTAAATGTTAAAGTTTAATCATTATTGGCCATTTTTTGAACGTTCGACAGGTCCGGGGTCATCGTTTTTCATCAGAAAATTGATTTTTTGGACTCTACCAAAAATGATTCAAAATGTCATTGGGATCAGGCCTCATGTTGAATAACCCCTTTTTAGACCCTCACAGTGACCAAAATTGCCATTTTTATAGAGTTTTCGCTTACTCAAAAGCTTCAATTTTGACCAATTTCAGGCACGGAAATGACTTTAAACACACTTATTTTAGTTGAAAAATTAAAAATTCACATCCAACCGTCATTTAAAGTCAAAAGATTAAATGTTAAAATTTCATCAATATTGACCACTTTTTTGAACGTTCGACAGGTCCGGGGTCATCGTTTTTCATCAGAAAATTGATTTTTTGGACTCTACCAAAAATGATTCAAAATGTCATTGGGATCAGGCCTCATGTTGAATAACCCCTTTTTAGACCCTCACAGTGACCAAAATTGCCATTTTTACAGAGTTTTCGCTTACTCAAAAGCTTCAATTTTGACCAATTTCAGGCACAGAAATGACTTTAAACACACTTATTTTAGTTGAAAAAGTAATAATTCACATCCAACTGTCATTTAAAGTCAAACAAATAAATGTTACATTTTCATCAATATTGACCATTTTTTGAACGTTCGACATGTCCGGGGTCATCGTTTTTCATCAGAAAATTGATTTTTTGGACTCTACCAAAAATGATTCAAAATGTCATTGGGATCGGGCCTCATGTTGAATAACTACTTTTTAGACCCTCACAGTGACCAAAATTGCAATTTTTACAGAGTTTTCGCTTACTCAAAAGCTTCAATTTTGACCAATTCCAGGCACAGAAATGACTTTAAACACACTTATTTTAGTTGAAAAAGTAATAATTCACATCCAACCGTCATTTAAAGTCAAAAGATTAAATGTTAAAATTTCATCAATATTGACCACTTTTTTGAACGTTCGACAGGTCCGGGGTCATCGTTTTTCATCAGAAAATTGATTTTTTGGACTCTACCAAAAATGATTCAAAATGTCATTGGGATCGGGCCTCATGTTGAATAACTCCTTTTTAGACCCTCACAGTGACCAAAATTGCCATTTTTACAGAGTTTTCGCTTACTCAAAAGCTTCAATTTTGACCAATTTCAGGCACAGAAATGACTTTAAACACACTTATTTTAGTTGAAAAAGTAATATTTCACATCCAACCGTCATTTAAAGTCAAAAGATTAAATGTTAAAATTTCATCAATATTGACCATTTTTTGAACGTTCGACAGGTCCGGGGTCATCGTTTTTCATCAGAAAATTGATTTTTTGGACTCTACCAAAAATGATTCAAAATGTCATTGGGATCGGGCCTCATGTTGAATAACTACTTTTTAGACCCTCACAGTGACCAAAATTGCCATTTTTATAGAGTTTTCGCTTACTCAAAAGCTTCAATTTTGACCAATTTCAGGCACAGAAATGACTTTAAACACACTTTTTTTAGTTGAAAAAGTAATATTTCACATCCAACCGTCATTTCAAGTCAAAAGATTAAATGTTAAAGTTTAATCATTATTGGCCATTTTTTGAACGTTCGACAGGTCCGGGGTCATCGTTTTTCATCAGAAAATTGATTTTTTGGACTCTACCAAAAATGATTCAAAATGTCATTGGGATCGGGCCTCATGTTGAATAACCACTTTTTAGACCCTCACAGTGACCAAAATTGCCATTTTTACAGAGTTTTCGCTTACTCAAAAGCTTCAATTTTGACCAATTTCAGGCACAGAAATGACTTTAAACACACTTTTTTTAGTTGAAAAAGTAATAATTCACATCCAACTGTCATTTAAAGTCAAAAGAATAAATGTTACATTTTCATCAATATTGACCATTTTTTGAACGTTCGACATGTCCGGGGTCATCGTTTTTCATCAGAAAATTGATTTTTTGGACTCTACCAAAAATGATTCAAAATGTCATTGGGATCGGGCCTCATGTTGAATAACCACTTTTTAGACCCTCACAGTGACCAAAATTGCAATTTCTACAGAGTTTTCGCTTACTCAAAAGCTTCAATTTTGACCAATTCCAGGCACAGAAATGACTTTAAACACACTTATTTTAGTTGAAAAAGTAATATTTCACATCCAACCGTCATTTAAAGTCAAAAGATTAAATGTTAAAATTTCATCAATATTGACCATTTTTTGAACGTTCGACATGTCCGGGGTCATCGTTTTTCATCAGAAAATTGATTTTTTGGACTCTACCAAAAATGATTCAAAATGTCATTGGGATCGGGCCTCATGTTGAATAACCACTTTTCAGACCCTCACAGTGACCAAAATTGCAATTTCTACAGAGTTTTCGCTTGCTCAAAAGCTTCAATTTTGACCAATTCCAGGCACAGAAATGACTTTAAACACACTTATTTTAGTTGAAAAAGTAATATTTCACATCCAACCGTCATTTAAAGTCAAAAGATTAAATGTTAAAATTTCAACATTATTGACCATTTTTTGAACGTTCGACAGGTCCGGGGTCATCGTTTTTCATCAGAAAATTGATTTTTTGGACTCTACCAAAAATGATTCAAAATGTCATTTGGATCGGGCCTCATGTTGAATAACCACTTTTTAGACCCTCACAGTGACCAAAATTGCCATTTTTACAGAGTTTTCGCTTACTCAAAAGCTTCAATTTTGACCAATTTCAGGCACGGAAATGACTTTAAACACACTTATTTTAGTTGAAAAAGTAAAAATTCACATCCAACCGTCATTTAAAGTCAAAAGATTAAATGTTAAAATTTCATCAATATTGACCACTTTTTTGAACGTTCGACAGGTCCGGGGTCATCGTTTTTCATCAGAAAATTGATTTTTTGGACTCTACCAAAAATGATTCAAAATGTCATTGGGATCGGGCCTCATGTTGAATAACTCCTTTTTAGACCCTCACAGTGACCAAAATTGCCATTTTTACAGAGTTTTCGCTTACTCAAAAGCTTCAATTTTGACCAATTTCAGGCACAGAAATGACTTTAAACACACTTATTTTAGTTGAAAAAGTAATATTTCACATCCAACCGTCATTTAAAGTCAAAAGATTAAAGTGTTAAAATTTCATCAATATTGACCATTTTTTGAACGTTCGACAGGTCCGGGGTCATCGTTTTTCATCAGAAAATTGATTTTTTGGACTCTACCAAAAATGATTCAAAATGTCATTGGGATCGGGCCTCATGTTGAATAACTACTTTTTAGACCCTCACAGTGACCAAAATTGCCATTTTTATAGAGTTTTCGCTTACTCAAAAGCTTCAATTTTGACCAATTTCAGGCACAGAAATGACTTTAAACACACTTTTTTTAGTTGAAAAAGTAATATTTCACATCCAACCGTCATTTCAAGTCAAAAGATTAAATGTTAAAGTTTAATCATTATTGGCCATTTTTTGAACGTTCGACAGGTCCGGGGTCATCGTTTTTCATCAGAAAATTGATTTTTTGGACTCTACCAAAAATGATTCAAAATGTCATTGGGATCGGGCCTCATGTTGAATAACCACTTTTTAGACCCTCACAGTGACCAAAATTGCCATTTTTACAGAGTTTTCGCTTACTCAAAAGCTTCAATTTTGACCAATTTCAGGCACAGAAATGACTTTAAACACACTTTTTTTAGTTGAAAAAGTAATAATTCACATCCAACTGTCATTTAAAGTCAAAAGAATAAATGTTACATTTTCATCAATATTGACCATTTTTTGAACGTTCGACATGTCCGGGGTCATCGTTTTTCATCAGAAAATTGATTTTTTGGACTCTACCAAAAATGATTCAAAATGTCATTGGGATCGGGCCTCATGTTGAATAACCACTTTTTAGACCCTCACAGTGACCAAAATTGCAATTTCTACAGAGTTTTCGCTTACTCAAAAGCTTCAATTTTGACCAATTCCAGGCACAGAAATGACTTTAAACACACTTATTTTAGTTGAAAAAGTAATATTTCACATCCAACCGTCATTTAAAGTCAAAAGATTAAATGTTAAAATTTCATCAATATTGACCATTTTTTGAACGTTCGACATGTCCGGGGTCATCGTTTTTCATCAGAAAATTGATTTTTTGGACTCTACCAAAAATGATTCAAAATGTCATTGGGATCGGGCCTCATGTTGAATAACCACTTTTCAGACCCTCACAGTGACCAAAATTGCAATTTCTACAGAGTTTTCGCTTGCTCAAAAGCTTCAATTGTGACCAATTCCAGGCACAGAAATGACTTTAAACACACTTATTTTAGTTGAAAAAGTAATATTTCACATCCAACCGTCATTTAAAGTCAAAAGATTAAATGTTAAAATTTCAACAATATTGACCATTTTTTGAACGTTCGACAGGTCCGGGGTCATCGTTTTTCATCAGAAAATTGATTTTTTGGACTCTACCAAAAATGATTCAAAATGTCATTTGGATCGGGCCTCATGTTGAGTAACCACTTTTTAAACCCTCACAGTGACCAAAATTGCCATTTTTACAGAGTTTTCGCTTACTCAAAAGCTTCAATTTTGACCAATTACAGGCACAGAAATGACTTTAAAATCAAGACTATCACTTATTTTAGTTGAAAAAGTAATATTTCACATCCAACCGTCATTTAAAGTCAAAAGATTAAATGTTAAAATGTCATCAATATTGACCATTTTTTGAACGTTCGACAGGTCCGGGGTCATCGTTTTTCATCAGAAAATTGATTTTTTGGACTCTACCAAAAATGATTCAAAATGTCATTGGGGATCGGGCCTCATGTTGAATAACCACTTTTTAGACCCTCACAGGTGACCAAAATTGCCCCCAATTTTTACTCAAAAGCTTCAATTTTGACCAATTTCAGGCACAGAAATGACTTTAAACACACTTATTTTAGTTGAAAAAGTAATAATTCACATCCAACCGTCATTTAAAGTCAAAAGATTAAATGTTAAAATTTCATCAATATTGACCACTTTTTTGAACGTTCGACAGGTCATCGTTTTTCATCAGAAAATTGATTCTTTGGACTCTACCAAAAATGTTTCAAAATGTCATTGGGATCGGGCCTCATGTTGAATAACCACTTTTTAGACCCTCACAGTGACAAAAATTGCCAATTTTACAGAGTTTTCGCTTACTCAAAGCTTCAATTTTGACCAATTTCAGGCACAGAAATGACTTTAAACACACTTATTTTAGTTGAAAAAGTAATATTTCACATCCAACCGTCATTTAAAGTCAAAAGATTAAATGTTAAAATTTCATCAATATTGACCGTTTTTTTAACGTTCGACAGGTCCGGGGTCATCGTTTTTCATCAGAAAATTGATTTTTTGGACTCTACCAAAAATGATTCAAAATGTCATTGGGATCGGGCCTCATGTTGAATAACTACTTTTTAGACCCTCACAGTGACCAAAATTGCCATTTTTACAGAGTTTTCGCTTACTCAAAAGCTTCAATTATGACCAATTTCAGGCACAGAAATGCCTTTAAACACACTTTTTTTAGTTGAAAAAGTAATATTTCACATCCAACCGTCATTTCAAGTCAAAAGATTAAATGTTAAAGTTTAATCATTATTGGCCATTTTTTGAACGTTCGACAGGTCCGGGGTCATCGTTTTTCATCAGAAAATTGATTTTTTGGACTCTACCAAAAATGATTCAAAATGTCATTTGGATCGGGCCTCATGTTGAATAACCACTTTTTAGACCCTCACAGTGACCAAAATTGCCATTTTTACAGAGTTTTCGCTTACTCAAAAGATTCAATTTTGACCAATTTCAGGCACAGAAATGACTTTAAACACACTTTTTTTTAGTTGAAAAAGTAATATTTCACATCCAACCGTCATTTAAAGTCAAAAGATTAAATGTTAAAATTTCATCAATATTGACCATTTTTTTAACGTTCGACATGTCCGGGGTCATCGTTTTTCATCAGAAAATTGATTTTTTGGACTCTACCAAAAATGATTCAAAATGTCATTGGGATCGGGCCTCATGTTGAATAACCACTTTTCAGACCCTCACAGTGACCAAAATTGCAATTTCTACAGAGTTTTCGCTTGCTCAAAAGCTTCAATTTTGACCAATTCCAGGCACAGAAATGACTTTAAACACACTTATTTTAGTTGAAAAAGTAATATTTCACATTCAACCGTCATTTAAAGTCAAAAGATTAAATGTTAAAATTTCAACAATATTGACCATTTTTTGAACGTTCGACAGGTCCGGGGTCATCGTTTTTCATCAGAAAATTGATTTTTTGGACTCTACCAAAAATGATTCAAAATGTCATTGGGATCGGGCCTCATGTTGAATAACCACTTTTTAGACCCTCACAGTGACCAAAATTGCCATTTTTACAGAGTTTTCGCTTACTCAAAAGCTTCAATTTTGACCAATTTCAGGCACAGAAATGACTTTAAACACACTTATTTTAGTTGAAAAAGTAATAATTCACATCCAACCGTCATTTAAAGTCAAAAGATTAAATGTTAAAATTTCATCAATATTGACCACTTTTTTGAACGTTCGACAGGTCCGGGGTCATCGTTTTTCATCAGAAAATTGATTCTTTGGACTCTACCAAAAATGTTTCAAAATGTCATTGGGATCGGGCCTCATGTTGAATAACCACTTTTTAGACCCTCACAGTGACCAAAATTGCCAATTTTACAGAGTTTTCGCTTACTCAAAAGCTTCAATTTTGACCAATTTCAGGCACAGAAATGACTTTAAACACACTTATTTTAGTTGAAAAAGTAATATTTCACATCCAACCGTCATTTAAAGTCAAAAGATTAAATGTTAAAATTTCATCAATATTGACCGTTTTTTTAACGTTCGACAGGTCCGGGGTCATCGTTTTTCATCAGAAAATTGATTTTTTGGACTCTACCAAAAATGATTCAAAATGTCATTGGGATCGGGCCTCATGTTGAATAACTACTTTTTAGACCCTCACAGTGACCAAAATTGCCATTTTTACAGAGTTTTCGCTTACTCAAAAGCTTCAATTTTGACCAATTTCAGGCACAGAAATGACTTTAAACACACTTATTTTAGTTGAAAAAGTAATATTTCACATCCAACCGTCATTTAAAGTCAAAAGATTAAATGTTAAAATTTCATCAATATTGACCATTTTTTGAACGTTCGACAGGTCCGGGGTCATCGTTTTTCATCAGAAAATTGATTTTTTGGACTCTACCAAAAATGATTCAAAATGTCATTTGGATCGGGCCTCATGTTGAATAACCACTTTTTAGACCCTCACAGTGACCAAAATTGCCATTTTTACAGAGTTTTCGCTTACTCAAAAGATTCAATTTTGACCAATTTCAGGCACAGAAATGACTTTAAACACACTTTTTTTTAGTTGAAAAAGTAATATTTCACATCCAACCGTCATTTAAAGTCAAAAGATTAAATGTTAAAATGTCATCAATATTGACCATTTTTTTAACGTTCGACAGGTCCGGGGTCATCGTTTTTCTTCAGAAAATTGATTTTTTGGACTCTACCAAAAATGATTCAAAATGTCATTGGGTTCGGGCCTCATGTTGAATAACCACTTTTTAGACCCTCACAGTGACCAAAATTGCCATTTTTACAGAGTTTTCGCTTACTCAAAAGCTTCAATTTTGACCAATTTCAGGCACGGAAATGACTTTAAACACACTTATTTTAGTTGAAAAAGTAAAAATTCACATCCAACCGTCATTTAAAGTCAAAAGATTAAATGTTAAAATGTCATCAATATTGACCATTTTTTGAACGTTCGACAGGTCATCGTTTTTCATCAGAAAATTGATTCTTTGGACTCTACCAAAAATGTTTCAAAATGTCATTGGGATCGGGCCTCATGTTGAATAACCACTTTTTAGACCCTCACAGTGACCAAATGTGCCAATTTTACAGAGTTTTCGCTTACTCAAAAGCTTCAATTTTGACCAATTTCAGGCACAAATATGACTTTAAACACACTTTTTTTAGTTGAAAAAGTAATATTTCACATCCAACCGTCATTTAAAGTCAAAAGATTAAATGTTAAAATTTCATCAATATTGACCGTTTTTTTAACGTTCGACAGGTCCGGGGTCATCGTTTTTCATCAGAAAATTGATTTTTTGGACTCTACCAAAAAATGATTCAAAATGTCATTGGGATCGGGCCTCATGTTGAATAACCACTTTTTAGACCCTCACAGTGACCAAAATTGCCATTTTTACAGAGTTTTCGCTTACTCAAAAGCTTCAATTTTGACCAATTTCAGGCACAGAAATGACTTTAAACACTTTTTTTAGTTGAAAAAGTAATATTTCACATCCAACCGTCATTTCAAGTCAAAAGATTAAATGTTAAAGTTTAATCATTATTGGCCATTTTTTGAACGTTCGACAGGTCCGGGGTCATCGTTTTTCATCAGAAAATTGATTTTTTGGACTATACCAAAAATGATTCAAAATGTCATTGGGATCGGGCCTCATGTTGAATAACCACTTTTTAGACCCTCACAGTGACCAAAAATTGCCATTTTTACAGAGTTTTCGCTTACTCAAAAGCTTCAATTTTGACCAATTTCAGGCACAGAAATGACTTTAAACACACTTATTTTAGTTGAAAAAGTAATAATTCACATCCAACTGTCATTTAAAGTCAAAAGATTAAATGTTAAAATTTCAACAATATTGACCATTTTTTGAACGTTCGACAGGTCCGGGGTCATCGTTTTTCATCAGAAAATTGATTTTTTGGACTCTACCAAAAATGATTCAAAATGTCATTTGGATCGGGCCTCATGTTGAATAACCACTTTTTGGACCCCTCACAGTGACCAAAATTGCCATTTTTACAGAGTTTTCGCTTACTCAAAAGCTTCAATTTTGACCAATTTCAGGCACAGAAATGACTTTAAACACACTTATTTTAGTTGAAAAAGTAATAATTCACATCCAACTGTCATTTAAAGTCAAACAAATAAATGTTACATTTTCATCAATATTGACCATTTTTTGAACGTTCGACATGTCCGGGGTCATCGTTTTTCATCAGAAAATTGATTTTTTGGACTCTACCAAAAATGATTCAAAATGTCATTGGGATCGGGCCTCATGTTGAATAACTACTTTTTAGACCCTCACAGTGACCAAAATTGCAATTTTTACAGAGTTTTCGCTTACTCAAAAGCTTCAATTTTGACCAATTCCAGGCACAGAAATGACTTTAAACACACTTATTTTAGTTGAAAAAGTAATAATTCACATCCAACCGTCATTTAAAGTCAAAAGATTAAATGTTAAAATTTCATCAATATTGACTACTTTTTTGAACGTTCGACAGGTCCGGGGTCATCGTTTTTTCATCAGAAAATTGATTTTTTGGACTCTACCAAAAATGATTCAAAATGTCATTTGGATCGGGCCTCATGTTGAATAACCACTTTTTAGACCCTCACAGTGACCAAAATTGCCATTTTTACAGAGTTTTCGCTTACTCAAAAGCTTCAATTTTGACCAATTTCAGGCACGGAAATGACTTTAAACACACTTATTTTAGTTGAAAAAGTAAAAATTCACATCCAACCGTCATTTAAAGTCAAAAGATTAAATGTTAAAATTTCATCAATATTGACCACTTTTTTGAACGTTCGACAGGTCCGGGGTCATCGTTTTTCATCAGAAAATTGATTTTTTGGACTCTACCAAAAATGATTCAAAATGTCATTGGGATCGGGCCTCATGTTGAATAACTCCTTTTTAGACCCTCACAGTGACCAAAATTGCCATTTTTACAGAGTTTTCGCTTACTCAAAAGCTTCAATTTTGACCAATTTCAGGCACAGAAATGACTTTAAACACACTTATTTTAGTTGAAAAAGTAATATTTCACATCCAACCGTCATTTAAAGTCAAAAGATTAAATGTTAAAATTTCATCAATATTGACCATTTTTTGAACGTTCGACAGGTCCGGGGTCATCGTTTTTCATCAGAAAATTGATTTTTTGGACTCTACCAAAAATGATTCAAATGTCATTGGGATCGGGCCTCATGTTGAATAACTACTTTTTAGACCCTCACAGTGACCAATTGCCATTTTCATAGAGTTTTCGCTTACTCAAAAGCTTCAATTTTGACCAATTTCAGGCACAGAAATGACTTTAAACACACTTTTTTTAGTTGAAAAAGTAATATTTCACATCCAACCGTCATTTCAAGTCAAAAGATTAAATGTTAAAGTTTAATCATTATTGGCCATTTTTTGAACGTTCGACAGGTCCGGGGTCATCGTTTTTCATCAGAAAATTGATTTTTTGGACTCTACCAAAAATGATTCAAAATGTCATTGGGATCAGGCCTCATGTTGAATAACCCCTTTTTAGATCCTCACAGTGACCAAAATTGCCATTTTTATAGAGTTTTCGCTTACTCAAAAGCTTCAATTTTGACCAATTTCAGGCACGGAAATGACTTTAAACACACTTATTTTAGTTGAAAAATTAAAAATTCACATCCAACCGTCATTTAAAGTCAAAAGATTAAATGTTAAAATTTCATCAATATTGACCACTTTTTTGAACGTTCGACAGGTCCGGGGTCATCGTTTTTCATCAGAAAATTGATTTTTTGGACTCTACCAAAAATGATTCAAAATGTCATTGGGATCAGGCCTCATGTTGAATAACCCCTTTTTAGACCCTCACAGTGACCAAAATTGCCATTTTTACAGAGTTTTCGCTTACTCAAAAGCTTCAATTTTGACCAATTTCAGGCACAGAAATGACTTTAAACACACTTATTTTAGTTGAAAAAGTAATAATTCACATCCAACTGTCATTTAAAGTCAAACAAATAAATGTTACATTTTCATCAATATTGACCATTTTTTGAACGTTCGACATGTCCGGGGTCATCGTTTTTCATCAGAAAATTGATTTTTTGGACTCTACCAAAAATGATTCAAAATGTCATTGGGATCGGGCCTCATGTTGAATAACTACTTTTTAGACCCTCACAGTGACCAAAATTGCAATTTTTACAGAGTTTTCGCTTACTCAAAAGCTTCAATTTTGACCAATTCCAGGCACAGAAATGACTTTAAACACACTTATTTTAGTTGAAAAAGTAATAATTCACATCCAACCGTCATTTAAAGTCAAAAGATTAAATGTTAAAATTTCATCAATATTGACTACTTTTTTGAACGTTCGACAGGTCCGGGGTCATCGTTTTTCATCAGAAAATTGATTTTTTGGACTCTACCAAAAATGATTCAAAATGTCATTGGGATCGGGCCTCATGTTGAATAACCACTTTTTAGACCCTCACAGTGACCAAAATTGCCATTTTTACAGAGTTTTCGCTTACTCAAAAGCTTCAATTTTGACCAATTTCAGGCACAGAAATGACTTTAAACACACTTTTTTTTGTTGAAAAAGTAATAATTCACATCCAACTGTCATTTAAAGTCAAAAGAATAAATGTTACATTTTCATCAATATTGACCATTTTTTGAACGTTCGACATGTCCGGGGTCATCGTTTTTCATCAGAAAATTGATTTTTTGGACTCTACCAAAAATGATTCAAAATGTCATTGGGATCGGGCCTCATGTTGAATAACCACTTTTTAGACCCTCACAGTGACCAAAATTGCAATTTCTACAGAGTTTTCGCTTACTCAAAAGCTTCAATTTTGACCAATTCCAGGCACAGAAATGACTTTAAACACACTTATTTTAGTTGAAAAAGTAATATTTCACATCCAACCGTCATTTAAAGTCAAAAGATTAAATGTTAAAATTTCATCAATATTGACCATTTTTTGAACGTTCGACATGTCCGGGGTCATCGTTTTTCATCAGAAAATTGATTTTTTGGACTCTACCAAAAATGATTCAAAATGTCATTGGGATCGGGCCTCATGTTGAATAACCACTTTTCAGACCCTCACAGTGACCAAAATTGCAATTTCTACAGAGTTTTCGCTTGCTCAAAAGCTTCAATTGTGACCAATTCCAGGCACAGAAATGACTTTAAACACACTTATTTTAGTTGAAAAAGTAATATTTCACATCCAACCGTCATTTAAAGTCAAAAGATTAAATGTTAAAATTTCAACAATATTGACCATTTTTTGAACGTTCGACAGGTCCGGGGTCATCGTTTTTCATCAGAAAATTGATTTTTTGGACTCTACCAAAAATGATTCAAAATGTCATTTGGATCGGGCCTCATGTTGAGTAACCACTTTTTAAACCCTCACAGTGACCAAAATTGCCATTTTTACAGAGTTTTCGCTTACTCAAAAGCTTCAATTTTGACCAATTACAGGCACAGAAATGACTTTAAACACACTTATTTTAGTTGAAAAAGTAATATTTCACATCCAACCGTCATTTAAAGTCAAAAGATTAAATGTTAAAATGTCATCAATATTGACCATTTTTTGAACGTTCGACAGGTCCGGGGTCATCGTTTTTCATCAGAAAATTGATTTTTTGGACTCTACCAAAAATGATTCAAAATGTCATTGGGATCGGGCCTCATGTTGAATAACCACTTTTTAGACCCTCACAGTGACCAAAATTGCCATTTTTTACAGAGTTTTCGCTTACTCAAAAGCTTCAATTTTGACCAATTTCAGGCACAGAAATGACTTTAAACACACTTATTTTAGTTGAAAAAGTAATAATTCACATCCAACCGTCATTTAAAGTCAAAAGATTAAATGTTAAAATTTCATCAATATTGACCACTTTTTTGAACGTTCGACAGGTCATCGTTTTTCATCAGAAAATTGATTCTTTGGACTCTACCAAAAATGTTTCAAAATGTCATTGGGATCGGGCCTCATGTTGAATAACCACTTTTTAGACCCTCACAGTGACCAAAATTGCCAATTTTACAGAGTTTTCGCTTACTCAAAAGCTTCAATTTTGACCAATTTCAGGCACAGAAATGACTTTAAACACACTTATTTTAGTTGAAAAAGTAATATTTCACATCCAACCGTCATTTAAAGTCAAAAGATTAAATGTTAAAATTTCATCAATATTGAACGTTTTTTTAACGTTCGACAGGTCCGGGGTCATCGTTTTTCATCAGAAAATTGATTTTTTGGACTCTACCAAAAATGATTCAAAATGTCATTGGGATCGGGCCTCATGTTGAATAACTACTTTTTAGACCCTCACAGTGACCAAAATTGCCATTTTTACAGAGTTTTCGCTTACTCAAAAGCTTCAATTATGACCAATTTCAGGCACAGAAATGCCTTTAAACACACTTTTTTTAGTTGAAAAAGTAATATTTCACATCCAACCGTCATTTCAAGTCAAAAGATTAAATGTTAAAGTTTAATCATTATTGGCCATTTTTTGAACGTTCGACAGGTCCGGGGTCATCGTTTTTCATCAGAAAATTGATTTTTTGGACTCTACCAAAAATGATTCAAAATGTCATTTGGATCGGGCCTCATGTTGAATAACCACTTTTTAGACCCTCACAGTGACCAAAATTGCCATTTTTACAGAGTTTTCGCTTACTCAAAAGATTCAATTTTGACCAATTTCAGGCACAGAAATGACTTTAAACACACTTTTTTTTAGTTGAAAAAGTAATATTTCACATCCAACCGTCATTTAAAGTCAAAAGATTAAATGTTAAAATTTCATCAATATTGACCATTTTTTTAACGTTCGACATGTCCGGGGTCATCGTTTTTCATCAGAAAATTGATTTTTTGGACTCTACCAAAAATGATTCAAAATGTCATTGGGATCGGGCCTCATGTTGAATAACCACTTTTCAGACCCTCACAGTGACCAAAATTGCAATTTCTACAGAGTTTTCGCTTGCTCAAAAGCTTCAATTTTGACCAATTCCAGGCACAGAAATGACTTTAAACACACTTATTTTAGTTGAAAAAGTAATATTTCACATTCAACCGTCATTTAAAGTCAAAAGATTAAATGTTAAAATTTCAACAATATTGACCATTTTTTGAACGTTCGACAGGTCCGGGGTCATCGTTTTTCATCAGAAAATTGATTTTTTGGACTCTACCAAAAATGATTCAAAATGTCATTGGGATCGGGCCTCATGTTGAATAACCACTTTTTAGACCCTCACAGTGACCAAAATTGCCATTTTTACAGAGTTTTCGCTTACTCAAAAGCTTCAATTTTGACCAATTTCAGGCACAGAAATGACTTTAAACACACTTATTTTAGTTGAAAAAGTAATAATTCACATCCAACCGTCATTTAAAGTCAAAAGATTAAATGTTAAAATTTCATCAATATTGACCACTTTTTTGAACGTTCGACAGGTCCGGGGTCATCGTTTTTCATCAGAAAATTGATTCTTTGGACTCTACCAAAAATGTTTCAAAATGTCATTGGGATCGGGCCTCATGTTGAATAACCACTTTTTAGACCCTCACAGTGACCAAAATTGCCAATTTTACAGAGTTTTCGCTTACTCAAAAGCTTCAATTTTGACCAATTTCAGGCACAGAAATGACTTTAAACACACTTATTTTAGTTGAAAAAGTAATATTTCACATCCAACCGTCATTTAAAGTCAAAAGATTAAATGTTAAAATTTCATCAATATTGACCGTTTTTTTAACGTTCGACAGGTCCGGGGTCATCGTTTTTCATCAGAAAATTGATTTTTTGGACTCTACCAAAAATGATTCAAAATGTCATTTGGATCGGGCCTCATGTTGAATAACCACTTTTTAGACCCTCACAGTGACCAAAATTGCCATTTTTACAGAGTTTTCGCTTACTCAAAAGATTCAATTTTGACCAATTTCAGGCACAGAAATGACTTTAAACACACTTTTTTTTAGTTGAAAAAGTAATATTTCACATCCAACCGTCATTTAAAGTCAAAAGATTAAATGTTAAAATGTCATCAATATTGACCATTTTTTTAACGTTCGACAGGTCCGGGGTCATCGTTTTTCTTCAGAAAATTGATTTTATGGACTCTACCAAAAATGATTCAAAATGTCATTGGGTTCGGGCCTCATGTTGAATAACCACTTTTTAGACCCTCACAGTGACCAAAATTGCCATTTTTACAGAGTTTTCGCTTACTCAAAAGCTTCAATTTTGACCAATTTCAGGCACGGAAATGACTTTAAACACACTTATTTTAGTTGAAAAAGTAAAAATTCACATCCAACCGTCATTTAAAGTCAAAAGATTAAATGTTAAAATGTCATCAATATTGACCATTTTTTGAACGTTCGACAGGTCATCGTTTTTCATCAGAAAATTGATTCTTTGGACTCTACCAAAAATGTTTCAAAATGTCATTGGGATCGGGCCTCATGTTGAATAACCACTTTTTAGACCCTCACAGTGACCAAATTTGCCAATTTTACAGAGTTTTCGCTTACTCAAAAGCTTCAATTTTGACCAATTTCAGGCACAAATATGACTTTAAACACACTTTTTTTAGTTGAAAAAGTAATATTTCACATCCAACCGTCATTTAAAGTCAAAAGATTAAATGTTAAAATTTCATCAATATTGACCGTTTTTTTAACGTTCGACAGGTCCGGGGTCATCGTTTTTCATCAGAAAATTGATTTTTTGGACTCTACCAAAAATGATTCAAAATGTCATTGGGATCGGGCCTCATGTTGAATAACCACTTTTTAGACCCTCACAGTGACCAAAATTGCCATTTTTACAGAGTTTTCGCTTACTCAAAAGCTTCAATTTTGACCAATTTCAGGCACAGAAATGACTTTAAACACTTTTTTTAGTTGAAAAAGTAATATTTCACATCCAACCGTCATTTCAAGTCAAAAGATTAAATGTTAAAGTTTAATCATTATTGGCCATTTTTTGAACGTTCGACAGGTCCGGGGTCATCGTTTTTCATCAGAAAATTGATTTTTTGGACTATACCAAAAATGATTCAAAATGTCATTGGGATCGGGCCTCATGTTGAATAACCACTTTTTAGACCCTCACAGTGACCAAAATTGCCATTTTTACAGAGTTTTCGCTTACTCAAAAGCTTCAATTTTGACCAATTTCAGGCACAGAAATGACTTTAAACACACTTATTTTAGTTGAAAAAGTAATAATTCACATCCAACTGTCATTTAAAGTCAAACAAATAAATGTTACATTTTCATCAATATTGACCATTTTTTGAACGTTCGACATGTCCGGGGTCATCGTTTTTCATCAGAAAATTGATTTTTTGGACTCTACCAAAAATGATTCAAAATGTCATTGGGATCGGGCCTCATGTTGAATAACTACTTTTTAGACCCTCACAGTGACCAAAATTGCAATTTTTACAGAGTTTTCGCTTACTCAAAAGCTTCAATTTTGACCAATTCCAGGCACAGAAATGACTTTAAACACACTTATTTTAGTTGAAAAAGTAATAATTCACATCCAACCGTCATTTAAAGTCAAAAGATTAAATGTTAAAATTTCATCAATATTGACTACTTTTTTGAACGTTCGACAGGTCCGGGGTCATCGTTTTTCATCAGAAAATTGATTTTTTGGACTCTACCAAAAATGATTCAAAATGTCATTTGGATCGGGCCTCATGTTGAATAACCACTTTTTAGACCCTCACAGTGACCAAAATTGCCATTTTTACAGAGTTTTCGCTTACTCAAAAGCTTCAATTTTGACCAATTTCAGGCACGGAAATGACTTTAAACACACTTATTTTAGTTGAAAAAGTAAAAATTCACATCCAACCGTCATTTAAAGTCAAAAGATTAAATGTTAAAATTTCATCAATATTGACCACTTTTTTGAACGTTCGACAGGTCCGGGGTCATCGTTTTTCATCAGAAAATTGATTTTTTGGACTCTACCAAAAATGATTCAAAATGTCATTGGGATCGGGCCTCATGTTGAATAACTCCTTTTTAGACCCTCACAGTGACCAAAATTGCCATTTTTACAGAGTTTTCGCTTACTCAAAAGCTTCAATTTTGACCAATTTCAGGCACAGAAATGACTTTAAACACACTTATTTTAGTTGAAAAAGTAATATTTCACATCCAACCGTCATTTAAAGTCAAAAGATTAAATGTTAAAATTTCATCAATATTGACCATTTTTTGAACGTTCGACAGGTCCGGGGTCATCGTTTTTCATCAGAAAATTGATTTTTTGGACTCTACCAAAAATGATTCAAAATGTCATTGGGATCGGGCCTCATGTTGAATAACTACTTTTTAGACCCTCACAGTGACCAAAATTGCCATTTTCATAGAGTTTTCGCTTACTCAAAAGCTTCAATTTTGACCAATTTCAGGCACAGAAATGACTTTAAACACACTTTTTTTAGTTGAAAAAGTAATATTTCACATCCAACCGTCATTTCAAGTCAAAAGATTAAATGTTAAAGTTTAATCATTATTGGCCATTTTTTGAACGTTCGACAGGTCCGGGGTCATCGTTTTTCATCAGAAAATTGATTTTTTGGACTCTACCAAAAATGATTCAAAATGTCATTGGGATCAGGCCTCATGTTGAATAACCCCTTTTTAGACCCTCACAGTGACCAAAATTGCCATTTTTATAGAGTTTTCGCTTACTCAAAAGCTTCAATTTTGACCAATTTCAGGCACGGAAATGACTTTAAACACACTTATTTTAGTTGAAAAATTAAAAATTCACATCCAACCGTCATTTAAAGTCAAAAGATTAAATGTTAAAATTTCATCAATATTGACCACTTTTTTGAACGTTCGACAGGTCCGGGGTCATCGTTTTTCATCAGAAAATTGATTTTTTGGACTCTACCAAAAATGATTCAAAATGTCATTGGGATCAGGCCTCATGTTGAATAACCCCTTTTTAGACCCTCACAGTGACCAAAATTGCCATTTTTACAGAGTTTTCGCTTACTCAAAAGCTTCAATTTTGACCAATTTCAGGCACAGAAATGACTTTAAACACACTTATTTTAGTTGAAAAAGTAATAATTCACATCCAACTGTCATTTAAAGTCAAACAAATAAATGTTACATTTTCATCAATATTGACCATTTTTTGAACGTTCGACATGTCCGGGGTCATCGTTTTTCATCAGAAAATTGATTTTTTGGACTCTACCAAAAATGATTCAAAATGTCATTGGGATCGGGCCTCATGTTGAATAACTACTTTTTAGACCCTCACAGTGACCAAAATTGCAATTTTTACAGAGTTTTCGCTTACTCAAAAGCTTCAATTTTGACCAATTCCAGGCACAGAAATGACTTTAAACACACTTATTTTAGTTGAAAAAGTAATAATTCACATCCAACCGTCATTTAAAGTCAAAAGATTAAATGTTAAAATTTCATCAATATTGACTACTTTTTTGAACGTTCGACAGGTCCGGGGTCATCGTTTTTCATCAGAAAATTGATTTTTTGGACTCTACCAAAAATGATTCAAAATGTCATTTGGATCGGGCCTCATGTTGAATAACCACTTTTTAGACCCTCACAGTGACCAAAATTGCCATTTTTACAGAGTTTTCGCTTACTCAAAAGCTTCAATTTTGACCAATTTCAGGCACGGAAATGACTTTAAACACACTTATTTTAGTTGAAAAAGTAAAAATTCACATCCAACCGTCATTTAAAGTCAAAAGATTAAATGTTAAAATTTCATCAATATTGACCACTTTTTTGAACGTTCGACAGGTCCGGGGTCATCGTTTTTCATCAGAAAATTGATTTTTTGGACTCTACCAAAAATGATTCAAAATGTCATTGGGATCGGGCCTCATGTTGAATAACTCCTTTTTAGACCCTCACAGTGACCAAAATTGCCATTTTTACAGAGTTTTCGCTTACTCAAAAGCTTCAATTTTGACCAATTTCAGGCACAGAAATGACTTTAAACACACTTATTTTAGTTGAAAAAGTAATATTTCACATCCAACCGTCATTTAAAGTCAAAAGATTAAATGTTAAAATTTCATCAATATTGACCATTTTTTGAACGTTCGACAGGTCCGGGGTCATCGTTTTTCATCAGAAAATTGATTTTTTGGACTCTACCAAAAATGATTCAAAATGTCATTGGGATCGGGCCTCATGTTGAATAACTACTTTTTAGACCCTCACAGTGACCAAAATTGCCATTTTTATAGAGTTTTCGCTTACTCAAAAGCTTCAATTTTGACCAATTTCAGGCACAGAAATGACTTTAAACACACTTTTTTTAGTTGAAAAAGTAATATTTCACATCCAACCGTCATTTCAAGTCAAAAGATTAAATGTTAAAGTTTAATCATTATTGGCCATTTTTTGAACGTTCGACAGGTCCGGGGTCATCGTTTTTCATCAGAAAATTGATTTTTTGGACTCTACCAAAAATGATTCAAAATGTCATTGGGATCGGGCCTCATGTTGAATAACCACTTTTTAGACCCTCACAGTGACCAAAATTGCCATTTTTACAGAGTTTTCGCTTACTCAAAAGCTTCAATTTTGACCAATTTCAGGCACAGAAATGACTTTAAACACACTTTTTTTAGTTGAAAAAGTAATAATTCACATCCAACTGTCATTTAAAGTCAAAAGAATAAATGTTACATTTTCATCAATATTGACCATTTTTTGAACGTTCGACATGTCCGGGGTCATCGTTTTTCATCAGAAAATTGATTTTTTGGACTCTACCAAAAATGATTCAAAATGTCATTGGGATCGGGCCTCATGTTGAATAACCACTTTTTAGACCCTCACAGTGACCAAAATTGCAATTTCTACAGAGTTTTCGCTTACTCAAAAGCTTCAATTTTGACCAATTCCAGGCACAGAAATGACTTTAAACACACTTATTTTAGTTGAAAAAGTAATATTTCACATCCAACCGTCATTTAAAGTCAAAAGATTAAATGTTAAAATTTCATCAATATTGACCATTTTTTGAACGTTCGACATGTCCGGGGTCATCGTTTTTCATCAGAAAATTGATTTTTTGGACTCTACCAAAAATGATTCAAAATGTCATTGGGATCGGGCCTCATGTTGAATAACCACTTTTCAGACCCTCACAGTGACCAAAATTGCAATTTCTACAGAGTTTTCGCTTGCTCAAAAGCTTCAATTTTGACCAATTCCAGGCACAGAAATGACTTTAAACACACTTATTTTAGTTGAAAAAGTAATATTTCACATCCAACCGTCATTTAAAGTCAAAAGATTAAATGTTAAAATTTCAACATTATTGACCATTTTTTGAACGTTCGACAGGTCCGGGGTCATCGTTTTTCATCAGAAAATTGATTTTTTGGACTCTACCAAAAATGATTCAAAATGTCATTTGGATCGGGCCTCATGTTGAGTAACTACTTTTTAGACCCTCACAGTGACCAAAATTGCAATTTTTACAGAGTTTTCGCTTACTCAAAAGCTTCAATTTTGACCAATTCCAGGCACAGAAATGACTTTAAACACACTTATTTTAGTTGAAAAAGTAATAATTCACATCCAACCGTCATTTAAAGTCAAAAGATTAAATGTTAAAATTTCATCAATATTGACTACTTTTTTGAACGTTCGACAGGTCCGGGGTCATCGTTTTTCATCAGAAAATTGATTTTTTGGACTCTACCAAAAATGATTCAAAATGTCATTTGGATCGGGCCTCATGTTGAATAACCACTTTTTAGACCCTCACAGTGACCAAAATTGCCATTTTTACAGAGTTTTCGCTTACTCAAAAGCTTCAATTTTGACCAATTTCAGGCACGGAAATGACTTTAAACACACTTATTTTAGTTGAAAAAGTAAAAATTCACATCCAACCGTCATTTAAAGTCAAAAGATTAAATGTTAAAATTTCATCAATATTGACCACTTTTTTGAACGTTCGACAGGTCCGGGGTCATCGTTTTTCATCAGAAAATTGATTTTTTGGACTCTACCAAAAATGATTCAAAATGTCATTGGGATCGGGCCTCATGTTGAATAACTCCTTTTTAGACCCTCACAGTGACCAAAATTGCCATTTTTACAGAGTTTTCGCTTACTCAAAAGCTTCAATTTTGACCAATTTCAGGCACAGAAATGACTTTAAACACACTTATTTTAGTTGAAAAAGTAATATTTCACATCCAACCGTCATTTAAAGTCAAAAGATTAAAGTGTTAAAATTTCATCAATATTGACCATTTTTTGAACGTTCGACAAGTCCGGGGTCATCGTTTTTCATCAGAAAATTGATTTTTTGGACTCTACCAAAAATGATTCAAAATGTCATTGGGATCGGGCCTCATGTTGAATAACTACTTTTTAGACCCTCACAGTGACCAAAATTGCGATTTTTATAGAGTTTTCGCTTACTCAAAAGCTTCAATTTTGACCAATTTCAGGCACAGAAATGACTTTAAACACACTTTTTTTAGTTGAAAAAGTAATATTTCACATCCAACCGTCATTTCAAGTCAAAAGATTAAATGTTAAAGTTTAATCATTATTGGCCATTTTTTGAACGTTCGACAGGTCCGGGGTCATCGTTTTTCATCAGAAAATTGATTTTTTGGACTCTACCAAAAATGATTCAAAATGTCATTGGGATCGGGCCTCATGTTGAATAACCACTTTTTAGACCCTCACAGTGACCAAAATTGCCATTTTTACAGAGTTTTCGCTTACTCAAAAGCTTCAATTTTGACCAATTTCAGGCACAGAAATGACTTTAAACACACTTTTTTTAGTTGAAAAAGTAATAATTCACATCCAACTGTCATTTAAAGTCAAAAGAATAAATGTTACATTTTCATCAATATTGACCATTTTTTGAACGTTCGACATGTCCGGGGTCATCGTTTTTCATCAGAAAATTGATTTTTTGGACTCTACCAAAAATGATTCAAAATGTCATTGGGATCGGGCCTCATGTTGAATAACCACTTTTTAGACCCTCACAGTGACCAAAATTGCAATTTCTACAGAGTTTTCGCTTACTCAAAAGCTTCAATTTTGACCAATTCCAGGCACAGAAATGACTTTAAACACACTTATTTTAGTTGAAAAAGTAATATTTCACATCCAACCGTCATTTAAAGTCAAAAGATTAAATGTTAAAATTTCATCAATATTGACCATTTTTTGAACGTTCGACATGTCCGGGGTCATCGTTTTTCATCAGAAAATTGATTTTTTGGACTCTACCAAAAATGATTCAAAATGTCATTGGGATCGGGCCTCATGTTGAATAACCACTTTTCAGACCCTCACAGTGACCAAAATTGCAATTTCTACAGAGTTTTCGCTTGCTCAAAAGCTTCAATTGTGACCAATTCCAGGCACAGAAATGACTTTAAACACACTTATTTTAGTTGAAAAAGTAATATTTCACATCCAACCGTCATTTAAAGTCAAAAGATTAAATGTTAAAATTTCAACAATATTGACCATTTTTTGAACGTTCGACAGGTCCGGGGTCATCGTTTTTCATCAGAAAATTGATTTTTTGGACTCTACCAAAAATGATTCAAAATGTCATTTGGATCGGGCCTCATGTTGAGTAACCACTTTTTAAACCCTCACAGTGACCAAAATTGCCATTTTTACAGAGTTTTCGCTTACTCAAAAGCTTCAATTTTGACCAATTACAGGCACAGAAATGACTTTAAACACACTTATTTTAGTTGAAAAAGTAATATTTCACATCCAACCGTCATTTAAAGTCAAAAGATTAAATGTTAAAATGTCATCAATATTGACCATTTTTTGAACGTTCGACAGGTCCGGGGTCATCGTTTTTCATCAGAAAATTGATTTTTTGGACTCTACCAAAAATGATTCAAAATGTCATTGGGATCGGGCCTCATGTTGAATAACCACTTTTTAGACCCTCACAGTGACCAAAATTGCCATTTTTACAGAGTTTTCGCTTACTCAAAAGCTTCAATTTTGACCAATTTCAGGCACAGAAATGACTTTAAACACACTTATTTTAGTTGAAAAAGTAATAATTCACATCCAACCGTCATTTAAAGTCAAAAGATTAAATGTTAAAATTTCATCAATATTGACCACTTTTTTGAACGTTCGACAGGTCATCGTTTTTCATCAGAAAATTGATTCTTTGGACTCTACCAAAAATGTTTCAAAATGTCATTGGGATCGGGCCTCATGTTGAATAACCACTTTTTAGACCCTCACAGTGACCAAAATTGCCAATTTTACAGAGTTTTCGCTTACTCAAAAGCTTCAATTTTGACCAATTTCAGGCACAGAAATGACTTTAAACACACTTATTTTAGTTGAAAAAGTAATATTTCACATCCAACCGTCATTTAAAGTCAAAAGATTAAATGTTAAAATTTCATCAATATTGACCGTTTTTTTAACGTTCGACAGGTCCGGGGTCATCGTTTTTCATCAGAAAATTGATTTTTTGGACTCTACCAAAAATGATTCAAAATGTCATTGGGATCGGGCCTCATGTTGAATAACTACTTTTTAGACCCTCACAGTGACCAAAATTGCCATTTTTACAGAGTTTTCGCTTACTCAAAAGCTTCAATTATGACCAATTTCAGGCACAGAAATGCCTTTAAACACACTTTTTTTAGTTGAAAAAGTAATATTTCACATCCAACCGTCATTTCAAGTCAAAAGATTAAATGTTAAAGTTTAATCATTATTGGCCATTTTTTGAACGTTCGACAGGTCCGGGGTCATCGTTTTTCATCAGAAAATTGATTTTTTGGACTCTACCAAAAATGATTCAAAATGTCATTTGGATCGGGCCTCATGTTGAATAACCACTTTTTAGACCCTCACAGTGACCAAAATTGCCATTTTTACAGAGTTTTCGCTTACTCAAAAGATTCAATTTTGACCAATTTCAGGCACAGAAATGACTTTAAACACACTTTTTTTTAGTTGAAAAAGTAATATTTCACATCCAACCGTCATTTAAAGTCAAAAGATTAAATGTTAAAATTTCATCAATATTGACCATTTTTTTAACGTTCGACATGTCCGGGGTCATCGTTTTTCATCAGAAAATTGATTTTTGGACTCTACCAAAAATGATTCAAAATGTCATTGGGATCGGGCCTCATGTTGAATAACCACTTTTCAGACCCTCACAGTGACCAAAATTGCAATTTCTACAGAGTTTTCGCTTGCTCAAAAGCTTCAATTTTGACCAATTCCAGGCACAGAAATGACTTTAAACACACTTATTTTAGTTGAAAAAGTAATATTTCACATTCAACCGTCATTTAAAGTCAAAAGATTAAATGTTAAAATTTCAACAATATTGACCATTTTTTGAACGTTCGACAGGTCCGGGGTCATCGTTTTTCATCAGAAAATTGATTTTTTGGACTCTACCAAAAATGATTCAAAATGTCATTGGGATCG
Organism: Lissotriton helveticus; assembly: GCF_964261635.1. Lineage (NCBI taxonomy): Eukaryota > Metazoa > Chordata > Amphibia > Caudata > Salamandridae > Lissotriton > Lissotriton helveticus. Next base: position 114,895 of record NW_027611998.1, read on the forward strand.
GGCCTCATGTTGAATAACCACTTTTTAGACCCTCACAGTGACCAAAATTGCCATTTTTACAGAGTTTTCGCTTACTCAAAAGCTTCAATTTTGACCAATTTCAGGCACAGAAATGACTTTAAACACACTTATTTTAGTTGAAAAAGTAATATTTCACATCCAACCGTCATTTAAAGTCAAAAGATTAAATGTTAAAATTTCATCAATATTGACCGTTTTTTAACGTTCGACAGGTCCGGGGTCATCGTTTTTCATCAGAAAATTGATTTTTTGGACTCTACCAAAAATGATTCAAAATGTCATTGGGATCGGGCCTCATGTTGAATAACTACTTTTTAGACCCTCACAGTGACCAAAATTGCCATTTTTACAGAGTTTTCGCTTACTCAAAAGCTTCAATTTTGACCAATTTCAGGCACAGAAATGACTTTAAACACACTTATTTTAGTTGAAAAAGTAATATTTCACATCCAACCGTCATTTAAAGTCAAAAGATTAAATGTTAAAATTTCATCAATATTGACCATTTTTTGAACGTTCGACAGGTCCGGGGTCATCGTTTTTCATCAGAAAATTGATTTTTTGGACTCTACCAAAAATGATTCAAAATGTCATTTGGATCGGGCCTCATGTTGAATATAACCACTTTTTAGACCCTCACAGTGACCAAAATTGCCATTTTTACAGAGTTTTCGCTTACTCAAAAGATTCAATTTTGACCAATTTCAGGCACAGAAATGACTTTAAACACACTTTTTTTTAGTTGAAAAAGTAATATTTCACATCCAACCGTCATTTAAAGTCAAAAGATTAAATGTTAAAATGTCATCAATATTGACCATTTTTTTAACGTTCGACAGGTCCGGGGTCATCGTTTTTCTTCAGAAAATTGATTTTTTGGACTCTACCAAAAATGATTCAAAATGTCATTGGGTTCGGGCCTCATGTTGAATAACCACTTTTTAGACCCTCACAGTGACCAAAATTGCCATTTTTACAGAGTTTTCGCTTACTCAAAAGCTTCAATTTTGACCAATTTCAGGCACGGAAATGACTTTAAACACACTTATTTTAGTTGAAAAAGTAAAAATTCACATCCAACCGTCATTTAAAGTCAAAAGATTAAATGTTAAAATGTCATCAATATTGACCATTTTTTGAACGTTCGACAGGTCATCGTTTTTCATCAGAAAATTGATTCTTTGGACTCTACCAAAAATGTTTCAAAATGTCATTGGGATCGGGCCTCATGTTGAATAACCACTTTTTAGACCCTCACAGTGACCAAATTTGCCAATTTTACAGAGTTTTCGCTTACTCAAAAGCTTCAATTTTGACCAATTTCAGGCACAAATATGACTTTAAACACACTTTTTTTAGTTGAAAAAGTAATATTTCACATCCAACCGTCATTTAAAGTCAAAAGATTAAATGTTAAAATTTCATCAATATTGACCGTTTTTTTAACGTTCGACAGGTCCGGGGTCATCGTTTTTCATCAGAAAATTGATTTTTTGGACTCTACCAAAAATGATTCAAAATGTCATTGGGATCGGGCCTCATGTTGAATAACCACTTTTTAGACCCTCACAGTGACCAAAATTGCCATTTTTACAGAGTTTTCGCTTACTCAAAAGCTTCAATTTTGACCAATTTCAGGCACAGAAATGACTTTAAACACTTTTTTTAGTTGAAAAAGTAATATTTCACATCCAACCGTCATTTCAAGTCAAAAGATTAAATGTTAAAGTTTAATCATTATTGGCCATTTTTTGAACGTTCGACAGGTCCGGGGTCATCGTTTTTCATCAGAAAATTGATTTTTTGGACTATACCAAAAATGATTCAAAATGTCATTGGGATCGGGCCTCATGTTGAATAACCACTTTTTAGACCCTCACAGTGACCAAAATTGCCATTTTTACAGAGTTTTCGCTTACTCAAAAGCTTCAATTTTGACCAATTTCAGGCACAGAAATGACTTTAAACACACTTATTTTAGTTGAAAAAGTAATAATTCACATCCAACTGTCATTTAAAGTCAAAAGATTAAATGTTAAAATTTCAACAATATTGACCATTTTTTGAACGTTCGACAGGTCCGGGGTCATCGTTTTTCATCAGAAAATTGATTTTTTGGACTCTACCAAAAATGATTCAAAATGTCATTTGGATCGGGCCTCATGTTGAATAACCACTTTTTAGACCCTCACAGTGACCAAAATTGCCATTTTTACAGAGTTTTCGCTTACTCAAAAGATTCAATTTTGACCAATTTCAGGCACAGAAATGACTTTAAACACACTTTTTTTTTGTTGAAAAAGTAATATTTCACATCCAACCGTCATTTAAAGTCAAAAGATTAAATGTTAAAATTTCATCAATATTGACCATTTTTTTAACGTTCGACAGGTCCGGGGTCATCGTTTTTCTTCAGAAAATTGATTTTTTGGACTCTACCAAAAATGATTCAAAATGTCATTGGGTTCGGGCCTCATGTTGAATAACCACTTTTTAGACCCTCACAGTGACCAAAATTGCCATTTTTACAGAGTTTTCGCTTACTCAAAAGCTTCAATTTTGACCAATTTCAGGCACGGAAATGACTTTAAACACACTTATTTTAGTTGAAAAAGTAAAAATTCACATCCAACCGTCATTTAAAGTCAAAAGATTAAATGTTAAAATTTCATCAATATTGACCACTTTTTTGAACGTTCGACAGGTCCGGGGTCATCGTTTTTCATCAGAAAATTGATTTTTTGGACTCTACCAAAAATGATTCAAAATGTCATTGGGGTCGGGCCTCATGTTGAATAACCACTTTTTAGACCCTCACAGTGACCAAAATTGCCATTTTTACAGAGTTTTCGCTTACTCAAAAGCTTCAATTTTGACCAATTTCAGGCACAGAAATGACTTTAAACACACTTATTTTAGTTGAAAAAGTAATATTTCACATCCAACCGTCATTTCAAGTCAAAAGATTAAATGTTAAAGTTTAATCATTATTGGCCATTTTTTGAACGTTCGACAGGTCCGGGGTCATCGTTTTTCATCAGAAAATTGATTTTTTGGACTCTACCAAAAATGATTCAAAATGTCATTGGGATCGGGCCTCATGTTGAATAACCACTTTTTAGACCCTCACAGTGACCAAAATTGCCATTTTTACAGAGTTTTCGCTTACTCAAAAGCTTCAATTTTGACCAATTTCAGGCACAGAAATGACTTTAAACACACTTATTTTAGTTGAAAAAGTAATAATTCACATCCAACTGTCATTTAAAGTCAAAAGATTAAATGTTAAAATTTCAACAATATTGACCATTTTTTGAACGTTCGACAGGTCCGGGGTCATCGTTTTTCATCAGAAAATTGATTTTTTGGACTCTACCAAAAATGATTCAAAATGTCATTTGGATCGGGCCTCATGTTGAATAACCACTTTTTAGACCCTCACAGTGACCAAAATTGCCATTTTTACAGAGTTTTCGCTTACTCAAAAGATTCAATTTTGACCAATTTCAGGCACAGAAATGACTTTAAACACACTTTTTTTTAGTTGAAAAAGTAATATTTCACATCCAACCGTCATTTAAAGTCAAAAGATTAAATGTTAAAATTTCATCAATATTGACCATTTTTTTAACGTTCGACAGGTCCGGGGTTATCGTTTTTCATCAGAAAATTGATTTTTTGGACTCTACCAAAAATGATTCAAAATGTCATTGGGGTCGGGCCTCATGTTGAATAACCACTTTTTAGACCCTCACAGTGACCAAAATTGCCATTTTTACAGAGTTTTCGCTTACTCAAAAGCTTCAATTTTGACCAATTTCAGGCACAGAAATGACTTTAAACACACTTATTTTAGTTGAAAAAGTAATAATTCACATCCAACCGTCATTTAAAGTCAAAAGATTAAATGTTAAAATTTCAACAATATTGACCATTTTTTGAACGTTCGACAGGTCCGGGGTCATCGTTTTTCATCAGAAAATTGATTTTTTGGACTCTACCAAAAATGATTCAAAATGTCATTGGGATCGGGCCTCATGTTGAATAACTACTTTTTAGACCCTCACAGTGACCAAAATTGCCATTTTTACAGAGTTTTCGCTTACTCAAAAGCTTCAATTTTGACCAATTTCAGGCACAGAAATGACTTTAAACACACTTATTTTAGTTGAAAAAGTAATATTTCACATCCAACCGTCATTTAAAGTCAAAAGATTAAATGTTAAAATGTCATCAATATTGACCATTTTTTGAACGTTCGACAGGTCCGGGGTCATCGTTTTTCATCAGAAAATTGATTTTTTGGACTCTACCAAAAATGTTTCAAAATGTCATTGGGATCGGGCCTCATGTTGAATAACCACTTTTTAGACCCTCACAGTGACCAAAATTGCCATTTTTACAGAGTTTTCGCTTACTCAAAAGCTTCAATTTTGACCAATTTCAGGCACAGAAATGACTTTAAACACACTTATTTTAGTTGAAAAAGTAATATTTCACATCCAACCGTCATTTAAAGTCAAAAGATTAAATGTTAAAATGTCATCAATATTGACCATTTTTTGAACGTTCGACAGGTCATCGTTTTTCATCAGAAAATTGATTCTTTGGACTCTACCAAAAATGTTTCAAAATGTCATTGGGATCGGGCCTCATGTTGAATAACCACTTTTTAGACCCTCACAGTGACCAAAATTGCCAATTTTACAGAGTTTTCGCTTACTCAAAAGCTTCAATTTTGACCAATTTCAGGCACAAATATGACTTTAAACACACTTTTTTTAGTTGAAAAAGTAATATTTCACATCCAACCGTCATTTAAAGTCAAAAGATTAAATGTTAAAATTTCATCAATATTGACCGTTTTTTTAACGTTCGACAGGTCCGGGGTCATCGTTTTTCATCAGAAAATTGATTTTTTGGACTCTACCAAAAATGATTCAAAATGTCATTGGGATCGGGCCTCATGTTGAATAACCACTTTTTAGACCCTCACAGTGACCAAAATTGCCATTTTTACAGAGTTTTCGCTTACTCAAAAGCTTCAATTTTGACCAATTTCAGGCACAGAAATGACTTTAAACACACTTTTTTTAGTTGAAAAAGTAATAATTCACATCCAACTGTCATTTAAAGTCAAAACAATAAATGTTACATTTTCATCAATATAGACCATTTTTTGAACGTTCGACAGGTCCGGGGTCATCGTTTTTCATCAGAAAATTGATTTTTTGGACTCTACCAAAAATGATTCAAAATGTCATTGGGATCGGGCCTCATGTTGAATAACCACTTTTTAGACCCTCACAGTGACCACAATTGCCATTTTTACAGAGTTTTCGCTTACTCAAAAGCTTCAATTTTGACCAATTTCAGGCACAGAAATGACTTTAAACACACTTATTTTAGTTGAAAAAGTAATATTTCACATCCAACCGTCATTTAAAGTCAAAAGATTAAATGTTAAAATGTCATCAATATTGACCATTTTTTGAACGTTCGACAGGTCCGGGGTCATCGTTTTTCATCAGAAAATTGATTTTTTGGACTCTACCAAAAATGTTTCAAAATGTCATTGGGATCGGGCCTCATGTTGAATAACCACTTTTTAGACCCTCACAGTGACCAAAATTGCCATTTTTACAGAGTTTCCGCTTACTCAAAAGCTTCAATTTTGACCAATTTCAGGCACAGAAATGCCTTTAAACACACTTTTTTTAGTTGAAAAAGTAATATTTCACATCCAACCGTCATTTAAAGTCAAAAGATTAAATGTTAAAATTTCATCAATATTGACCATTTTTTGAACGTTCGACAGGTCATCGTTTTTCATCAGAAAATTGATTCTTTGGACTCTACCAAAAATGTTTCAAAATGTCATTGGGGTCGGGCCTCATGTTGAATAACCACTTTTTAGACCCTCACAGTGACCAAAATTGCCATTTTTACAGAGTTTTCGCTTACTCAAAAGCTTCAATTTTGACCAATTTCAGGCACAGAAATGACTTTAAACACACTTATTTTAGATGAAAAAGTAATAATTCACATCCAACCGTCGTTTAAAGTCAAAAGATTAAATGTTAAAATTTCATCAATATTGACCATTTTTTGAACGTTCGACAGTTCCGGGGTCATCGTTTTTCATCAGAAAATTGATTTTTTTGGACTCTACCAAAAATGATTCAAAATGTCATTGGGATCGGGCCTCATGTTGAATAACCCCTTTTTAGACCCTCACAGTGACCAAAATTGCCATTTTTACAGAGTTTTCGCTTACTCAAAAGCTTTAATTTTGACCAATTCCAGGCACAGAAATGACTTTAAACACACTTATTTTAGTTGAAAAAGTAATAATTCACATCCAACCGTCATTTAAAGTCAAAAGATTAAATGTTAAAATTTCATCAATATTGACCACTTTTTTGAACGTTCGACAGGTCCGGGGTCATCGTTTTTCATCAGAAAATTGATTTTTTGGACTCTACCAAAAATGATTCAAAATGTCATTGGGATCGGGCCTCATGTTGAATAACTACTTTTTAGACCCTCACAGTGACCAAAATTGCCATTTTTACAGAGTTTTCGCTTACTCAAAAGCTTTAATTTTGACCAATTTCAGACACAGAAATGACTTTAAACACACTTATTTTAGTTGAAAAAGTAATAATTCACATCCAACCGTCATTTAAAGTCAAAAGATTAAATGTTAAAATTTCATCAATATTGACCACTTTTTTGAACGTTCGACAGGTCCGGGGTCATCGTTTTTCATCAGAAAATTGATTTTTTGGACTCTACCAAAAATGATTCAAAATGTCATTGGGATCAGGCCTCATGTTGAATAACCCCTTTTTAGACCCTCACAGTGACCAAAATTGCCATTTTTACAGAGTTTTCGCTTACTCAAAAGCTTCAATTTTGACCAATTTCAGGCACAGAAATGACTTTAAACACACTTATTTTAGTTGAAAAAGTAATAATTCACATCCAACCGTCATTTAAAGTCAAAAGATTAAATGTTAAAATTTCATCAATATTGACTACTTTTTTGAACGTTCGACAGGTCCGGGGTCATCGTTTTTCATCAGAAAATTGATTTTTTGGACTCTACCAAAAATGATTCAAAATGTCATTTGGATCGGGCCTCATGTTGAATAACCACTTTTTAGACCCTCACAGTGACCAAAATTGCCATTTTTACAGAGTTTTCGCTTACTCAAAAGCTTCAATTTTGACCAATTTCAGGCACGGAAATGACTTAAAACACACTTATTTTAGTTGAAAAAGTAAAAATTCACATCCAACCGTCATTTAAAGTCAAAAGATTAAATGTTAAAATTTCATCAATATTGACCACTTTTTTGAACGTTCGACAGGTCCGGGGTCATCGTTTTTCATCAGAAAATTGATTTTTTGGACTCTACCAAAAATGATTCAAAATGTCATTGGGATCGGGCCTCATGTTGAATAACTCCTTTTTAGACCCTCACAGTGACCAAAATTGCCATTTTTACAGAGTTTTCGCTTACTCAAAAGCTTCAATTTTGACCAATTTCAGGCACAGAAATGACTTTAAACACACTTATTTTAGTTGAAAAAGTAATATTTCACATCCAACCGTCATTTAAAGTCAAAAGATTAAATGTTAAAATTTCATCAATATTGACCATTTTTTGAACGTTCGACAGGTCCGGGGTCATCGTTTTTCATCAGAAAATTGATTTTTTGGACTCTACCAAAAATGATTCAAAATGTCATTGGGATCGGGCCTCATGTTGAATAACTACTTTTTAGACCCTCACAGTGACCAAAATTGCCATTTTTATAGAGTTTTCGCTTACTCAAAAGCTTCAATTTTGACCAATTTCAGGCACAGAAATGACTTTAAACACACTTTTTTTTAGTTGAAAAAGTAATATTTCACATCCAACCGTCATTTCAAGTCAAAAGATTAAATGTTAAAGTTTAATCATTATTGGCCATTTTTTGAACGTTCGACAGGTCCGGGGTCATCGTTTTTCATCAGAAAATTGATTTTTTGGACTCTACCAAAAATGATTCAAAATGTCATTTGGATCGGGCCTTATGTTGAATAACCACTTTTTAGACCCTCACAGTGACCAAAATTGCCATTTTTACAGAGTTTTCGCTTACTCAAAAGCTTCAATTTTGACCAATTTCAGGCACAGAAATGACTTTAAACACACTTTTTTTAGTTGAAAAAGTAATAATTCACATCCAACTGTCATTTAAAGTCAAAAGAATAAATGTTACATTTTCATCAATATTGACCATTTTTTGAACGTTCGACATGTCCGGGGTCATCGTTTTTCATCAGAAAATTGATTTTTTGGACTCTACCAAAAATGATTCAAAATGTCATTGGGATCGGGCCTCATGTTGAATAACCACTTTTTAGACCCTCACAGTGACCAAAATTGCAATTTCTACAGAGTTTTCGCTTACTCAAAAGCTTCAATTTTGACCAATTCCAGGCACAGAAATGACTTTAAACACACTTATTTTGGTTGAAAAAGTAATATTTCACATCCAACCGTCATTTAAAGTCAAAAGATTAAATGTTAAAATTTCATCAATATTGACCATTTTTTGAACGTTCGACATGTCCGGGGTCATCGTTTTTCATCAGAAAATTGATTTTTTGGACTCTACCAAAAATGATTCAAAATGTCATTGGGATCGGGCCTCATGTTGAATAACCACTTTTCAGACCCTCACAGTGACCAAAATTGCAATTTCTACAGAGTTTTCGCTTGCTCAAAAGCTTCAATTTTGACCAATTCCAGGCACAGAAATGACTTTAAACACACTTATTTTAGTTGAAAAAGTAATATTTCACATCCAACCGTCATTTAAAGTCAAAAGATTAAATGTTAAAATTTCAACAATATTGACCATTTTTTGAACGTTCGACAGGTCCGGGGTCATCGTTTTTCATCAGAAAATTGATTTTTTGGACTCTACCAAAAATGATTCAAAATGTCATTTGGATCGGGCCTCATGTTGAGTAACCACTTTTTAAACCCTCACAGTGACCAAAATTGCCATTTTTACAGAGTTTTCGCTTACTCAAAAGCTTCAATTTTGACCAATTACAGGCACAGAAATGACTTTAAACACACTTATTTTAGTTGAAAAAGTAATATTTCACATCCAACCGTCATTTAAAGTCAAAAGATTAAATGTTAAAATGTCATCAATATTGACCATTTTTTGAACGTTCGACAGGTCCGGGGTCATCGTTTTTCATCAGAAAATTGATTTTTTGGACTCTACCAAAAATGATTCAAAATGTCATTGGGATCGGGCCTCATGTTGAATAACTACTTTTTAGACCCTCACAGTGACCAAAATTGCCATTTTTACAGAGTTTTCGCTTACTCAAAAGCTTCAATTTTGACCAATTTCAGGCACAGAAATGACTTTAAACACACTTATTTTAGTTGAAAAAGTAATATTTCACATCCAACCGTCATTTAAAGTCAAAAGATTAAATGTTAAAATTTCATCAATATTGACCATTTTTTGAACGTTCGACAGGTCCGGGGTCATCGTTTTTCATCAGAAAATTGATTTTTTGGACTCTACCAAAAATGATTCAAAATGTCATTGGGATCGGGCCTCATGTTGAATAACTACTTTTTAGACCCTCACAGTGACCAAAATTGCCATTTTTATAGAGTTTTCGCTTACTCAAAAGCTTCAATTTTGACCAATTTCAGGCACAGAAATGACTTTAAACACACTTTTTTTAGTTGAAAAAGTAATATTTCACATCCAACCGTCATTTCAAGTCAAAAGATTAAATGTTAAAGTTTAATCATTATTGGCCATTTTTTTAACGTTCGACAGGTCCGGGGTCATCGTTTTTCATCAGAAAATTGATTTTTTGGACTCTACCAAAAATGATTCAAAATGTCATTTGGATCGGGCCTCATGTTGAATAACCACTTTTTAGACCCTCACAGTGACCAAAATTGCCATTTTTACAGAGTTTTCGCTTACTCAAAAGATTCAATTTTGACCAATTTCAGGCACAGAAATGACTTTAAACACACTTTTTTTTTGTTGAAAAAGTAATATTTCACATCCAACCGTCATTTAAAGTCAAAAGATTAAATGTTAAAATTTCATCAATATTGACCATTTTTTTAACGTTCGACAGGTCCGGGGTCATCGTTTTTCTTCAGAAAATTGATTTTTTGGACTCTACCAAAAATGATTCAAAATGTCATTGGGTTCGGGCCTCATGTTGAATAACCACTTTTTAGACCCTCACAGTGACCAAAATTGCCATTTTTACAGAGTTTTCGCTTACTCAAAAGCTTCAATTTTGACCAATTTCAGGCACGGAAATGACTTTAAACACACTTATTTTAGTTGAAAAAGTAAAAATTCACATCCAACCGTCATTTAAAGTCAAAAGATTAAATGGTAAAATGTCATCAATATTGACCATTTTTTGAACGTTCGACAGGTCATCGTTTTTCATCAGAAAATTGATTCTTTGGACTCTACCAAAAATGTTTCAAAATGTCATTGGGATCGGGCCTCATGTTGAATAACCACTTTTTAGACCCTCACAGTGACCAAATTTGCCAATTTTACAGAGTTTTCGCTTACTCAAAAGCTTCAATTTTGACCAATTTCAGGCACAAATATGACTTTAAACACACTTTTTTTAGTTGAAAAAGTAATATTTCACATCCAACCGTCATTTAAAGTCAAAAGATTAAATGTTAAAATTTCATCAATATTGACCGTTTTTTTAACGTTCGACAGGTCCGGGGTCATCGTTTTTCATCAGAAAATTGATTTTTTGGACTCTACCAAAAATGATTCAAAATGTCATTGGGATCGGGCCTCATGTTGAATAACCACTTTTTAGACCCTCACAGTGACCAAAATTGCCATTTTTACAGAGTTTTCGCTTACTCAAAAGCTTCAATTTTGACCAATTTCAGGCACAGAAATGACTTTAAACACACTTTTTTTAGTTGAAAAAGTAATATTTCACATCCAACCGTCATTTCAAGTCAAAAGATTAAATGTTAAAGTTTAATCATTATTGGCCATTTTTTGAACGTTCGACAGGTCCGGGGTCATCGTTTTTCATCAGAAAATTGATTTTTTGGACTCTACCAAAAATGATTCAAAATGTCATTGGGATCGGGCCTCATGTTGAATAACCACTTTTTAGACCCTCACAGTGACCAAAATTGCCATTTTTACAGAGTTTTCGCTTACTCAAAAGCTTCAATTTTGACCAATTTCAGGCACAGAAATGACTTTAAACACACTTATTTTAGTTGAAAAAGTAATAATTCACATCCAACTGTCATTTAAAGTCAAAAGATTAAATGTTAAAATTTCAACAATATTGACCATTTTTTGAACGTTCGACAGGTCCGGGGTCATCGTTTTTCATCAGAAAATTGATTTTTTGGACTCTACCAAAAATGATTCAAAATGTCATTTGGATCGGGCCTCATGTTGAATAACCACTTTTTAGACCCACACAGTGACCAAAATTGCCATTTTTACAGAGTTTTCGCTTACTCAAAAGATTCAATTTTGACCAATTTCAGGCACAGAAATGACTTTAAACACACTTTTTTTTAGTTGAAAAAGTAATATTTCACATCCAACCGTCATTTAAAGTCAAAAGATTAAATGTTAAAATTTCATCAATATTGACCATTTTTTTAACGTTCGACAGGTCCGGGGTCATCGTTTTTCTTCAGAAAATTGATTTTTTGGACTCTACCAAAAATGATTCAAAATGTCATTGGGTTCGGGCCGCATGTTGAATAACCACTTTTTAGACCCTCACAGTGACCAAAATTGCCATTTTTACAGAGTTTTCGCTTACTCAAAAGCTTCAATTTTGACCAATTTCAGGCACGGAAATGACTTTAAACACACTTATTTTAGTTGAAAAAGTAAAAATTCACATCCAACCGTCATTTGAAGTCAAAAGAATAAATGTTAAAATTTCATCAATATTGACCACTTTTTTGAACGTTCGACAGGTCCGGGGTCATCGTTTTTCATCAGAAAATTGATTTTTTGGACTCTACCAAAAATGATTCAAAATGTCATTGGGATCGGGCCTCATGTTGAATAACCACTTTTTAGACCCTCACAGTGACCAAAATTGCCATTTTTACAGAGTTTTCGCTTACTCAAAAGCTTCAATTTTGACCAATTTCAGGCACAGAAATGACTTTAAACACACTTATTTTAGTTGAAAAAGTAATAATTCACATCCAACTGTCATTTAAAGTCAAAAGATTAAATGTTAAAATTTCAACAATATTGACCATTTTTTGAACGTTCGACAGGTCCGGGGTCATCGTTTTTCATCAGAAAATTGATTTTTTGGACTCTACCAAAAATGATTCAAAATGTCATTTGGATCGGGCCTCATGTTGAATAACCACTTTTTAGACCCTCACAGTGACCAAAATTGCCATTTTTACAGAGTTTTCGCTTACTCAAAAGATTCAATTTTGACCAATTTCAGGCACAGAAATGACTTTAAACACACTTTTTTTAGTTGAAAAAGTAATATTTCACATCCAACCGTCATTTAAAGTCAAAAGATTAAATGTTAAAATTTCATCAATATTGACCATTTTTTTAACGTTCGACAGGTCCGGGGTCATCGTTTTTCTTCAGAAAATTGATTTTTTGGACTCTACCAAAAATGATTCAAAATGTCATTGGGGTCGGGCCTCATGTTGAATAACCACTTTTTAGACCCTCACAGTGACCAAAATTGCCATTTTTACAGAGTTTTCGCTTACTCAAAAGCTTCAATTTTGACCAATTTCAGGCACAGAAATGACTTTAAACACACTTATTTTAGTTGAAAAAGTAATATTTCACATCCAACCGTCATTTCAAGTCAAAAGATTAAATGTTAAAGTTTAATCATTATTGGCCATTTTTTGAACGTTCGACAGGTCCGGGGTCATCGTTTTTCATCAGAAAATTGATTTTTTGGACTCTACCAAAAATGATTCAAAATGTCATTGGGATCGGGCCTCATGTTGAATAACCACTTTTTAGACCCTCACAGTGACCAAAATTGCCATTTTTACAGAGTTTTCGCTTACTCAAAAGCTTCAATTTTGACCAATTTCAGGCACAGAAATGACTTTAAACACACTTATTTTAGTTGAAAAAGTAATAATTCACATCCAACTGTCATTTAAAGTCAAAAGATTAAATGTTAAAATTTCAACAATATTGACCATTTTTTGAACGTTCGACAGGTCCGGGGTCATCGTTTTTCATCAGAAAATTGATTTTTTGGACTCTACCAAAAATGATTCAAAATGTCATTTGGATCAGGCCTCATGTTGTATAACCACTTTTTAGACCCTCACAGTGACCAAAATTGCCATTTTTACAGAGTTTTCGCTTACTCAAAAGATTCAATTTTGACCAATTTCAGGCACAGAAATGACTTTAAACACACTTTTTTTTAGTTGAAAAAGTAATATTTCACATCCAACCGTCATTTAAAGTCAAAAGATTAAATGTTAAAATTTCATCAATATTGACCATTTTTTTAACGTTCGACAGGTCCGGGGTCATCGTTTTTCTTCAGAAAATTGATTTTTTGGACTCTACCAAAAATGATTCAAAATGTCATTGGGTTCGGGCCTCATGTTGAATAACCACTTTTTAGACCCTCACAGTGACCAAAATTGCCATTTTTACAGAGTTTTCGCTTACTCAAAAGCTTCAATTTTGACCAATTTCAGGCACAGAAATGACTTTAAACACACTTATTTTAGTTGAAAAAGTAATATTTCACATCCTACCGTCATTTCAAGTCAAAAGATTAAATGTTAAAGTTTAATCATTATTGGCCATTTTTTGAACGTTCGACAGGTCCGGGGTCATCGTTTTTCATCAGAAAATTGATTTTTTGGACTCTACCAAAAATGATTCAAAATGTCATTGGGATCGGGCCTCATGTTGAATAACCACTTTTTAGACCCTCACAGTGACCAAAATTGCCATTTTTACAGAGTTTTCGCTTACTCAAAAGCTTCAATTTTGACCAATTTCAGGCACAGAAATGACTTTAAACACACTTATTTTAGTTGAAAAAGTAATAATTCACATCCAACCGTCATTTAAAGTCAAAAGATTAAATGTTAAAATTTCAACAATATTGACCATTTTTTGAACGTTCGACAGGTCCGGGGTCATCGTTTTTCATCAGAAAATTGATTTTTTGGACTCTACCAAAAATCATTCAAAATGTCATTGGGATCGGGCCTCATGTTGAATAACTACTTTTTAGACCCTCACAGTGACCAAAATTGCCATTTTTACAGAGTTTTCGCTTACTCAAAAGCTTCAATTTTGACCAATTTCAGGCACAGAAATGACTTTAAACACACTTATTTTAGTTGAAAAAGTAATAATTCACATCCAACCGTCATTTAAAGTCAAAAGATTAAATGTTAAAGTTTAATCATTATTGGCCATTTTTTGAACGTTCGACAGGTCCGGGGTCATCGTTTTTCATCAGAAAATTGATTTTTTGGACTCTACCAAAAATGATTCAAAATGTCATTTGGATCGGGCCTCATGTTGAATAACCACTTTTTAGACCCTCACAGTGACCAAAATTGCCATTTTTACAGAGTTTTCGCTTACTCAAAAGCTTCAATTTTGACCAATTTCAGGCACGGAAATGACTTTAAACACACTTATTTTAGTTGAAAAAGTAAAAATTCACATCCAACCGTCATTTAAAGTCAAAAGATTAAATGTTAAAATTTCATCAATATTGACCACTTTTTTGAACGTTCGACAGGTCCGGGGTCATCGTTTTTCATCAGAAAATTGATTTTTTGCACTCTACCAAAAATGATTCAAAATGTCATTGGGGTCGGGCCTCATGTTGAATAACCACTTTTTAGACCCTCACAGTGACCAAAATTGCCATTTTTACAGAGTTTTCGCTTACTCAAAAGCTTCAATTTTGACCAATTTCAGGCACAGAAATGACTTTAAACACACTTATTTTAGTTGAAAAAGTAATATTTCACATCCAACCGTCATTTAAAGTCAAAAGATTAAATGTTAAAATGTCATCAATATTGACCATTTTTTGAACGTTCGACAGGTCCGGGGTCATCGTTTTTCATCAGAAAATTGATTTTTTGGACTCTACCAAAAATGTTTCAAAATGTCATTGGGATCGGGCCTCATGTTGAATAACCACTTTTTAGACCCTCACAGTGACCAAAATTGCCATTTTTACAGAGTTTTCGCTTACTCAAAAGCTTCAATTTTGACCAATTTCAGGCACAGAAATGACTTTAAACACACTTATTTTAGTTGAAAAAGTAATATTTCACATCCAACCGTCATTTAAAGTCAAAAGATTAAATGTTAAAATGTCATCAATATTGACCATTTTTTGAACGTTCGACAGGTCATCGTTTTTCATCAGAAAATTAATTCTTTGGACTCTACCAAAAATGTTTCAAAATGTCATTGGGATCGGGCCTCATGTTGAATAACCACTTTTTAGACCCTCACAGTGACCAAATTTGCCAATTTTACAGAGTTTTCGCTTACTCAAAAGCTTCAATTTTGACCAATTTCAGGCACAAATATGACTTTAAACACACTTTTTTTAGTTGAAAAAGTAATATTTCACATCCAACCGTCATTTAAAGTCAAAAGATTAAATGTTAAAGTTTAATCATTATTGGCCATTTTTTGAACGTTCGACAGGTCCGGGGTCATCGTTTTTCATCAGAAAATTGATTTTTTGGACTCTACCAAAAATGATTCAAAATGTCATTGGGATCGGGCCTCATGTTGAATAACCACTTTTTAGACCCTCACAGTGACCAAAATTGCCATTTTTACAGAGTTTTCGCTTACTCAAAAGCTTCAATTTTGACCAATTTCAGGCACAGAAATGACTTTAAACACACTTTTTTTAGTTGAAAAAGTAATATTTCACATCCAACCGTCATTTCAAGTCAAAAGATTAAATGTTAAAGTTTAATCATTATTGGCCATTTTTTGAACGTTCGACAGGTCCGGGGTCATCGTTTTTCATCAGAAAATTGATTTTTTGGACTCTACCAAAAATGATTCAAAATGTCATTGGGGTCGGGCCTCATGTTGAATAACCACTTTTTAGACCCTCACAGTGACCAAAATTGCCATTTTTACAGAGTTTTCGCTTACTCAAAAGCTTCAATTTTGACCAATTTCAGGCACAGAAATGACTTTAAACACACTTATTTTAGTTGAAAAAGTAATATTTCACATCCAACCGTCATTTAAAGTCAAAAGATTAAATGTTAAAATGTCATCAATATTGACCATTTTTTGAACGTTCGACAGGTCCGGGGTCATCGTTTTTCATCAGAAAATTGATTTTTTGGACTCTACCAAAAATGTTTCAAAATGTCATTGGGATCAGGCCTCATGTTGAATAACCACTTTTTAGACCCTCACAGTGACCAAAATTGCCATTTTTACAGAGTTTTCGCTTACTCAAAAGCTTCAATTTTGACCAATTTCAGGCACAGAAATGACTTTAAACACACTTTTTTTAGTTGAAAAAGTAATATTTCACATCCAACCGTCATTTCAAGTCAAAAGATTAAATGTTAACGTTTAATCATTATTGGCCATTTTTTGAACGTTCGACAGGTCCGGGGTCATCGTTTTTCATCAGAAAATTGATTTTTTGGACTCTACCAAAAATGATTCAAAATGTCATTTGGATCGGGCCTCATGTTGAATAACCACTTTTTAGACCCTCACAGTGACCAAAATTGCCAATTTTACAGAGTTTTCGCTTACTCAAAAGCTTCAATTTTGACCAATTTCAGGCACAAATATGACTTTAAACACACTTTTTTTAGTTGAAAAAGTAATATTTCACATCCAACCGTCATTTAAAGTCAAAAGATTAAATGTTAAAATTTCATCAATATTGACCGTTTTTTTAACGTTCGACAGGTCCGGGGTCATCGTTTTTCATCAGAAAATTGATTTTTTGGACTCTACCAAAAATGATTCAAAATGTCATTGGGATCGGGCCTCATGTTGAATAACCACTTTTTAGACCCTCACAGTGACCAAAATTGCCATTTTTACAGAGTTTTCGCTTACTCAAAAGCTTCAATTTTGACCAATTTCAGGCACAGAAATGACTTTAAACACACTTATTTTAGTTGAAAAAGTAATAATTCACATCCAACCGTCATTTAAAGTCAAAAGATTAAATGTTAAAATTTCAACAATATTGACCATTTTTTGAACGTTCGACAGGTCCGGGGTCATCGTTTTTCATCAGAAAATTGATTTTTTGGACTCTACCAAAAATGATTCAAAATGTCATTTGGATCGGGCCTCATGTTGAATAACCACTTTTTAGACCCTCACAGTGACCAAAATTGCCATTTTTACAGAGTTTTCGCTTACTCAAAAGATTCAATTTTGACCAATTTCAGGCACAGAAATGACTTTAAACACACTTTTTTTTAGTTGAAAAAGTAATATTTCACATCCAACCGTCATTTAAAGTCAAAAGATTAAATGTTAAAATTTCATCAATATTGACCATTTTTTTAACGTTCGACAGGTCCGGGGTCATCGTTTTTCTTCAGAAAATTGATTTTTTGGACTCTACCAAAAATGATTCAAAATGTCATTGGCTTCGGGCCTCATGTTGAATAACCACTTTTTAGACCCTCACAGTGACCAAAATTGCCATTTTTACAGAGTTTTCGCTTACTCAAAAGCTTCAATTTTGACCAATTTCAGGCACGGAAATGAGTTTAAACACACTTATTTTAGTTGAAAAAGTAAAAATTCACATCCAACCGTCATTTAAAGTCAAAAGATTAAATGTTAAAATTTCATCAATATTGACCACTTTTTTGAACGTTCGACAGGTCCGGGGTCATCGTTTTTCATCAGAAAATTGATTTTTTGGACTCTACCAAAAATGATTCAAAATGTCATTGGGGTCGGGCCTCATGTTGAATAACCACTTTTTAGACCCTCACAGTGACCAAAATTGCCATTTTACAGAGTTTTCGCTTACTCAAAAGCTTCAATTTTGACCAATTTCAGGCACAGAAATGACTTTAAACACACTTATTTTAGTTGAAAAAGTAATATTTCACATCCAACCGTCATTTAAAGTCAAAAGATTAAATGTTAAAATGTCATCAATATTGACCATTTTTTGAACGTTCGACAGGTCTGGGGTCATCGTTTTTCATCAGAAAATTGATTTTTTGGACTCTACCAAAAATGTTTCAAAATGTCATTGGGATCGGGCCTCATGTTGAATAACCACTTTTTAGACCCTCACAGTTACCAAAATTGCCATTTTTACAGAGTTTTCGCTTACTCAAAAGCTTCAATTTTGACCAATTTCAGGCACAGAAATGACTTTAAACACACTTATTTTAGTTGAAAAAGTAATATTTCACATCCAACCGTCATTTAAAGTCAAAAGATTAAATGTTAAA
The DNA here is from genome assembly GCF_964261635.1 of Lissotriton helveticus. NCBI lineage: Eukaryota > Metazoa > Chordata > Amphibia > Caudata > Salamandridae > Lissotriton > Lissotriton helveticus. The sequence goes on from NW_027611998.1 coordinate 133,479, forward strand.
ATGTCATCAATATTGACCATTTTTTGAACGTTCGACAGGTCATCGTTTTTCATCAGAAAATTGATTCTTTGGACTCTACCAAAAATGTTTCAAAATGTCATTGCGATCGGGCCTCATGTTGAATAACCACTTTTTAGACTCTCACAGTGACCAAAATTGCCAATTTTACAGAGTTTTCGCTTACTCCAAAGCTTCAATTTTGACCAATTTCAGGCACAAATATGACTTTAAAAACACTTTTTTTAGTTGAAAAAGTAATATTTCACATCCAACCGTCATTTAAAGTCAAAAGATTAAATGTTAAAATTTCATCAATATTGACCGTTTTTTTAACGTTCGACAGGTCCGGGGTCATCGTTTTTCATCAGAAAATTGATTTTTTGGACTCTACCAAAAATGATTCAAAATGTCATTGGGATCGGGCCTCATGTTGAATAACCACTTTTTAGACCCTCACAGTGACCAAAATTGCCATTTTTACAGAGTTTTCGCTTACTCAAAAGCTTCAATTTTGACCAATTTCAGGCACAGAAATGACTTTAAACACACTTTTTTTAGTTGAAAAAGTAATAATTCACATCCAACCGTCATTTAAAGTCAAAAGATTAAATGTTAAAATGTCATCAATATTGACCATTTTTTGAACGTTCGACAGGTCCGGGGTCATCGTTTTTCATCAGAAAATTGATTTTTTGGACTCTACCAAAAATGTTTCAAAATGTCATTGGGATCGGGCCTCATGTTGAATAACCACTTTTTAGACCCTCACAGTGACCAAAATTGCCATTTTTACAGAGTTTTCGCTTACTCAAAAGCTTCAATTTTGACCAATTTCAGGCACAGAAATGACTTTAAACACACTTATTTTAGTTGAAAAAGTAATATTTCACATCCAACCGTCATTTAAAGTCAAAAGATTAAATGTTAAAATGTCATCAATATTGACCATTTTTTGAACGTTCGACAGGTCATCGTTTTTCATCAGAAAATTGATTCTTTGGACTCTACCAAAAATGTTTCAAAATGTCATTGGGATCGGGCCTCATGTTGAATAACCACTTTTTAGACCCTCACAGTGACCAAAATTGCCAATTTTACAGAGTTTTCGCTTACTCAAAAGCTTCAATTTTGACCAATTTCAGGCACAAATATGACTTTAAACACACTTTTTTTAGTTGAAAAAGTAATATTTCACATCCAACCGTCATTTAAAGTCAAAAGATTAAATGTTAAAATTTCATCAATATTGACCGTTTTTTTAACGTTCGACAGGTCCGGGGTCATCGTTTTTCATCAGAAAATTGATTTTTTGGACTCTACCAAAAATGATTCAAAATGTCATTGGGATCGGGCCTCATGTTGAATAACCACTTTTTAGACCCTCACAGTGACCAAAATTGCCATTTTTACAGAGTTTTCGCTTACTCAAAAGCTTCAATTTTGACCAATTTCAGGCACAGAAATGACTTTAAACACACTTTTTTTAGTTGAAAAAGTAATATTTCACATCCAACCGTCATTTCAAGTCAAAAGATTAAATGTTAAAGTTTAATCATTATTGGCCATTTTTTGAACGTTCGACAGGTCCGGGGTCATCGTTTTTCATCAGAAAATTGATTTTTTGGACTCTACCAAAAATGATTCAAAATGTCATTGGGATCGGGCCTCATGTTGAATAACCACTTTTTAGACCCTCACAGTGACCAAAATTGCCATTTTTACAGAGTTTTCGCTTACTCAAAAGCTTCAATTTTGACCAATTTCAGGCACAGAAATGACTTTAAACACACTTATTTTAGTTGAAAAAGTAATAATTCACATCCAACCGTCATTTAAAGTCAAAAGATTAAATGTTAAAATTTCAACAATATTGACCATTTTTTGAACGTTCGACAGGTCCGGGGTCATCGTTTTTCATCAGAAAATTGATTTTTTGGACTCTACCAAAAATGATTCAAAATGTCATTGGGATCGGGCCTCATGTTGAATAACTACTTTTTAGACCCTCACAGTGACCAAAATTGCCATTTTTACAGAGTTTTCGCTTACTCAAAAGCTTCAATTTTGACCAATTTCAGGCACAGAAATGACTTTAAACACACTTATTTTAGTTGAAAAAGTAATAATTCACATCCAACCGTCATTTAAAGTCAAAAGATTAAATGTTAAAATTTCATCAATATTGACCACTTTTTTGAACGTTCGACAGGTCCGGGGTCATCGTTTTTCAGCAGAAAATTGATTTTTTCGACTCTACCAAAAATGATTCAAAATGTCATTTGGATCGGGCCTCATGTTGAATAACCACTTTTTAGACCCTCACAGTGACCAAAATTGCCATTTTTACAGAGTTTTCGCTTACTCAAAAGATTCAATTTTGACCAATTTCAGGCACAGAAATGACTTTAAACACACTTTTTTTTAGTTGAAAAAGTAATATTTCACATCCAACCGTCATTTAAAGTCAAAAGATTAAATGTTAAAATTTCATCAATATTGACCATTTTTTTAACGTTCGACAGGTCCGGGGTCATCGTTTTTCTTCAGAAAATTGATTTTTTGGACTCTACCAAAAATGATTCAAAATGTCATTGGCTTCGGGGCTCATGTTGAATAACCACTTTTTAGACCCTCACAGTGACCAAAATTGCCATTTTTACAGAGTTTTCGCTTACTCAAAAGCTTCAATTTTGACCAATTTCAGGCACGGAAATGACTTTAAACACACTTATTTTAGTTGAAAAAGTAAAAATTCACATCCAACCGTCATTTAAAGTCAAAAGATTAAATGTTAAAATTTCATCAATATTGACCACTTTTTTGAACGTTCGACAGGTCCGGGGTCATCGTTTTTCATCAGAAAATTGATTTTTTGGACTCTACCAAAAATGATTCAAAATGTCATTGGGGTCGGGCCTCATGTTGAATAACCACTTTTTAGACCCTCACAGTGACCAAAATTGCCATTTTTACAGAGTTTTCGCTTACTCAAAAGCTTCAATTTTGACCAATTTCAGGCACAGAAATGACTTTAAACACACTTATTTTAGTTGAAAAAGTAATAATTCACATCCAACCGTCATTTAAAGTCAAAAGATTAAATGTTAAAATTTCAACAATATTGACCATTTTTTGAACGTTCGACAGGTCCGGGGTCATCGTTTTTCATCAGAAAATTGATTTTTTGGACTCTACCAAAAATGATTCAAAATGTCATTTGGATCGGGCCTCATGTTGAATAACCACTTTTTAGACCCTCACAGTGACCAAAATTGCCATTTTTACAGAGTTTTCGCTTACTCAAAAGATTCAATTTTGACCAATTTCAGGCACAGAAATGACTTTAAACACACTTTTTTTAGTTGAAAAAGTAATATTTCACATCCAACCGTCATTTAAAGTCAAAAGATTAAATGTTAAAATTTCATCAATATTGACCATTTTTTTAACGTTCGACAGGTCCGGGGTCATCGTTTTTCTTCAGAAAATTGATTTTTTGGACTCTACCAAAAATGATTCAAAATGTCATTGGCTTCGGGCCTCATGTTGAATAACCACTTTTTAGACCCTCACAGTGACCAAAATTGCCATTTTTACAGAGTTTTCGCTTACTCAAAAGCTTCAATTTTGACCAATTTCAGGCACGGAAATGACTTTAAACACACTTATTTTAGTTGAAAAAGTAAAAATTCACATCCAACCGTCATTTAAAGTCAAAAGATTAAATGTTAAAATTTCATCAATATTGACCACTTTTTTGAACGTTCGACAGGTCCGGGGTCATCGTTTTTCATCAGAAAATTGATTTTTTGGACTCTACCAAAAATGATTCAAAATGTCATTGGGGTCGGGCCTCATGTTGAATAACCACTTTTTAGACCCTCACAGTGACCAAAATTGCCATTTTTACAGAGTTTTCGCTTACTCAAAAGCTTCAATTTTGACCAATTTCAGGCACAGAAATGACTTTAAACACACTTATTTTAGTTGAAAAAGTAATATTTCACATCCAACCGTCATTTAAAGTCAAAAGATTAAATGTTAAAATGTCATCACTATTGACCATTTTTTGAACGTTCGACAGGTCCGGGGTCATCGTTTTTCATCAGAAAATTGATTTTTTGGACTCTACCAAAAATGTTTCAAAATGTCATTGGGATCGGGCCTCATGTTGAATAACCACTTTTTAGACCCTCACAGTGACCAAAATTGCCATTTTTACAGAGTTTTCGCTTACTCAAAAGCTTCAATTTTGACCAATTTCAGGCACAGAAATGACTTTAAACACACTTATTTTAGTTGAAAAAGTAATATTTCACATCCAACCGTCATTTAAAGTCAAAAGATTAAATGTTAAAATGTCATCAATATTGACCATTTTTTGAACGTTCGACAGGTCATCGTTTTTCATCAGAAAATTGATTCTTTGGACTCTACCAAAAATGTTTCAAAATGTCATTGCGATCGGGCCTCATGTTGAATAACCACTTTTTAGACTCTCACAGTGACCAAAATTGCCAATTTTACAGAGTTTTCGCTTACTCCAAAGCTTCAATTTTGACCAATTTCAGGCACAAATATGACTTTAAACACACTTTTTTTAGTTGAAAAAGTAATATTTCACTTCCAACCGTCATTTAAAGTCAAAAGATTAAATGTTAAAATTTCATCAATATTGACCGTTTTTTTAACGTTCGACAGGTCCGGGGTCATCGTTTTTCATCAGAAAATTGATTTTTTGGACTCTACCAAAAATGATTCAAAATGTCATTGGGATCGGGCCTCATGTTGAATAACCACTTTTTAGACCCTCACAGTGACCAAAATTGCCATTTTTACAGAGTTTTCGCTTACTCAAAAGCTTCAATTTTGACCAATTTCAGGCACAGAAATGACTTTAAACACACTTTTTTTAGTTGAAAAAGTAATATTTCACATCCAACCGTCATTTCAAGTCAAAAGATTAAATGTTAAAGTTTAATCATTATTGGCCATTTTTTGAAAGTTCGACAGGTCCGGGGTCATCGTTTTTCATCAGAAAATTGATTTTTTGGACTCTACCAAAAATGATTCAAAATGTCATTGGGATCCGGCCTCATGTTGAATAACCACTTTTTAGACCCTCACAGTGACCAAAATTGCCATTTTTACAGAGTTTTCGCTTACTCAAAAGCTTCAATTTTGACCAATTTCAGGCACAGAAATGACTTTAAACACACTTATTTTAGTTGAAAAAGTAATAATTCACATCCAACCGTCATTTAAAGTCAAAAGATTAAATGTTAAAATTTCATCAATATTGACCACTTTTTTGAACGTTCGACAGGTCCGGGGTCATCGTTTTTCATCAGAAAATTGATTTTTTGGACTCTACCAAAAATGATTCAAAATGTCATTTGGATCGGGCCTCATGTTGAATAACCACTTTTTAGACCCTCACAGTGACCAAAATTGCCATTTTTACAGAGTTTTCGCTTACTCAAAAGATTCAATTTTGACCAATTTCAGGCACAGAAAAGACTTTAAACACACTTTTTTTAGTTGAAAAAGTAATATTTCACATCCAACCTTCATTTAAAGTCAAAAGATTAAATGTTAAAATTTCATCAATATTGACCATTTTTTTAACGTTCGACAGGTCCGGGGTCATCGTTTTTCATCAGAAAATTGATTTTTTGGACTCTACCAAAAATGATTCAAAATGTCATTGGGTTCGGGCCTCATGTTGAATAACCACTTTTTAGACCCTCACAGTGACCAAAATTGCCATTTTTACAGAGTTTTCGCTTACTCAAAAGCTTCAATTTTGACCAATTTCAGGCACAGAAATGACTTTAAACACACTTATTTTAGTTGAAAAAGTAATATTTCACATCCAACCGTCATTTAAAGTCAAAAGATTAAATGTTAAAATTTCATCAATATTGACCGTTTTTTTAACGTTCGACAGGTCCGGGGTCATCGTTTTTCATCAGAAAATTGATTTTTTGGACTCTACCAAAAATGATTCAAAATGTCATTGGGATCGGGCCTCATGTTGAATAACCACTTTTTAGACCCTCACAGTGACCAAAATTGCCATTTTTACAGAGTTTTCGCTTACTCAAAAGCTTCAATTTTGACCAATTTCAGGCACAGAAATGACTTTAAACACACTTATTTTAGTTGAAAAAGTAATAATTCACATCCAACCGTCATTTAAAGTCAAAAGATTAAATGTTAAAATTTCAACAATATTGACCATTTTTTGAACGTTCGACAGGTCCGGGGTCATCGTTTTTCATCAGAAAATTGATTTTTTGGACTCTACCAAAAATGATTCAAAATGTCATTTGGATCGGGCCTCATGTTGAATAACCACTTTTTAGACCCTCACAGTGACCAAAATTGCCATTTTTACAGAGTTTTCGCTTACTCAAAAGATTCAATTTTGACCAATTTCAGGCACAGAAATGACTTTAAACACACTTTTTTTTAGTTGAAAAAGTAATATTTCACATCCAACCGTCATTTAAAGTCAAAAGATTAAATGTTAAAATTTCATCAATATTGACCATTTTTTTAACGTTCGACAGGTCCGGGGTCATCGTTTTTCTTCGGAAAATTGATTTTTTGGACTCTACCAAAAATGATTCAAAATGTCATTGGCTTCGGGCCTCATGTTGAATAACCACTTTTTAGACCCTCACAGTGACCAAAATTGCCATTTTTACAGAGTTTTCGCTTACTCAAAAGCTTCAATTTTGACCAATTTCAGGCACGGAAATGACTTTAAACACACTTATTTTAGTTGAAAAAGTAAAAATTCACATCCAACCGTCATTTAAAGTCAAAAGATTAAATGTTAAAATTTCATCAATATTGACCACTTTTTTGAACGTTCGACAGGTCCGGGGTCATCGTTTTTCATCAGAAAATTGATTTTTTGGACTCTACCAAAAATGATTCAAAATGTCATTGGGGTCGGGCCTCATGTTGAATAACCACTTTTTAGACCCTCACAGTGACCAAAATTGCCATTTTTACAGAGTTTTCGCTTACTCAAAAGCTTCAATTTTGACCAATTTCAGGCACAGAAATGACTTTAAACACACTTATTTTAGTTGAAAAAGTAATATTTCACATCCAACCGTCATTTAAAGTCAAAAGATTAAATGTTAAAATGTCATCAATATTGACCATTTTTTGAACGTTCGACAGGTCCGGGGTCATCGTTTTTCATCAGAAAATTGATTTTTTGGACTCTACCAAAAATGTTTCAAAATGTCATTGGGATCGGGCCTCATGTTGAATAACCACTTTTTAGACCCTCACAGTGACCAAAATTGCCATTTTTACAGAGTTTTCGCTTACTCAAAAGCTTCAATTTTGACCAATTTCAGGCACAGAAATGACTTTAAACACACTTATTTTAGTTGAAAAAGTAATATTTCACATCCAACCGTCATTTAAAGTCAAAAGATTAAATGTTAAAATGTCATCAATATTGACCATTTTTTGAACGTTCGACAGGTCATCGTTTTTCATCAGAAAATTGATTCTTTGGACTCTACCAAAAATGTTTCAAAATGTCATTGCGATCGGGCCTCATGTTGAATAACCACTTTTTAGACTCTCACAGTGACCAAAATTGCCAATTTTACAGAGTTTTCGCTTACTCCAAAGCTTCAATTTTGACCAATTTCAGGCACAAATATGACTTTAAACACACTTTTTTTAGTTGAAAAAGTAATATTTTACATCCAACCGTCATTTAAAGTCAAAAGATTAAATGTTAAAATTTCATCAATATTGACCGTTTTTTTAACGTTCGACAGGTCCGGGGTCATCGTTTTTCATCAGAAAATTGATTTTTTGGACTCTACCAAAAATGATTCAAAATGTCATTGGGATCGGGCCTCATGTTGAATAACCACTTTTTAGACCCTCACAGTGACCAAAATTGCCATTTTTACAGAGTTTTCGCTTACTCAAAAGCTTCAATTTTGACCAATTTCAGGCACAGAAATGACTTTAAACACACTTATTTTAGTTGAAAAAGTAATAATTCACATCCAACCGTCATTTAAAGTCAAAAGATTAAATGTTAAAATTTCATCAATATTGACCACTTTTTTGAACGTTCGACAGGTCCGGGGTCATCGTTTTTCATCAGAAAATTGATTTTTTGGACTCTACCAAAAATGATTCAAAATGTCATTTGGATCGGGCCTCATGTTGAATAACCACTTTTTAGACCCTCACAGTGACCAAAATTGCCATTTTTACAGAGTTTTCGCTTACTCAAAAGATTCAATTTTGACCAATTTCAGGCACAGAAAAGACTTTAAACACACTTTTTTTAGTTGAAAAAGTAATATTTCACATCCAACCGTCATTTAAAGTCAAAAGATTAAATGTTAAAATTTCATCAATATTGACCTTTTTTTGAACGTTCGACAGGTCCGGGGTCATCGTTTTTCATCAGAAAATTGATTTTTTGGACTCTACCAAAAATGATTCAAAATGTCATTGGAAGCGGGCCTCATGTTGAATAACCACTTTTTAGACCCTCACAGTGACCAAAATTGCCATTTTTACAGAGTTTTCGCTTACTCAAAAGCTTCAATTTTGACCAATTTCAGGCACAGAAATGACTTTAAACACACTTATTTTAGTTGAAAAAGTAATAATTCACATCCAACCGTCATTTAAAGTCAAAAGATTAAATGTTAAAATTTCATCAATATTGACCACTTTTTTGAACGTTCGACAGGTCCGGGGTCATCGTTTTTCATCAGAAAATTGATTTTTTGGACTCTACCAAAAATGATTCAAAATGTCATTTGGATCGGGCCTCATGTTGAATAACCACTTTTTAGACCCTCACAGTGACCAAAATTGCCATTTTTACAGAGTTTTCGCTTACTCAAAAGATTCAATTTTGACCAATTTCAGGCACAGAAATGACTTTAAACACACTTTTTTTTAGTTGAAAAAGTAATATTTCACATCCAACCGTCATTTAAAGTCAAAAGATTAAATGTTAAAATTTCATCAATATTGACCATTTTTTTAACGTTCAACAGGTCCGGGGTCATCGTTTTTCTTCGGAAAATTGATTTTTTGGACTCTACCAAAAATGATTCAAAATGTCATTGGCTTCGGGCCTCATGTTGAATAACCACTTTTTAGACCCTCACAGTGACCAAAATTGCCATTTTTACAGAGTTTTCGCTTACTCAAAAGCTTCAATTTTGACCAATTTCAGGCACGGAAATGACTTTAAACACACTTATTTTAGTTGAAAAAGTAAAAATTCACATCCAACCGTCATTTAAAGTCAAAAGATTAAATGTTAAAATTTCATCAATATTGACCACTTTTTTGAACGTTCGACAGGTCCGGGGTCATCGTTTTTCATCAGAAAATTGATTTTTTGGACTCTACCAAAAATGATTCAAAATGTCATTGGGGTCGGGCCTCATGTTGAATAACCACTTTTTAGACCCTCACAGTGACCAAAATTGCCATTTTTACAGAGTTTTCGCTTACTCAAAAGCTTCAATTTTGACCAATTTCAGGCACAGAAATGACTTTAAACACACTTATTTTAGTTGAAAAAGTAATATTTCACATCCAACCGTCATTTAAAGTCAAAAGATTAAATGTTAAAATGTCATCAATATTGACCATTTTTGGAACGTTCGACAGGTCCGGGGTCATCGTTTTTCATCAGAAAATTGATTTTTTGGACTCTACCAAAAATGTTTCAAAATGTCATTGGGATCGGGCCTCATGTTGAATAACCACTTTTTAGACCCTCACAGTGACCAAAATTGCCATTTTTACAGAGTTTTCGCTTACTCAAAAGCTTCAATTTTGACCAATTTCAGGCACAGAAATGACTTTAAACACACTTATTTTAGTTGAAAAAGTAATATTTCACATCCAACCGTCATTTAAAGTCAAAAGATTAAATGTTAAAATGTCATCAATATTGACCATTTTTTGAACATTCGACAGGTCATCGTTTTTCATCAGAAAATTGATTCTTTGGACTCTACCAAAAATGTTTCAAAATGTCATTGCGATCGGGCCTCATGTTGAATAACCACTTTTTAGACTCTCACAGTGACCAAAATTGCCAATTTTACAGAGTTTTCGCTTACTCCAAAGCTTCAATTTTGACCAATTTCAGGCACAAATATGACTTTAAACACACTTTTTTTAGTTGAAAAAGTAATATTTTACATCCAACCGTCATTTAAAGTCAAAAGATTAAATGTTAAAATTTCATCAATATTGACCGTTTTTTTAACGTTCGACAGGTCCGGGGTCATCGTTTTTCATCAGAAAATTGATTTTTTGGACTCTACCAAAAATGATTCAAAATGTCATTGGGATCGGGCCTCATGTTGAATAACCACTTTTTAGACCCTCACAGTGACCAAAATTGCCATTTTTACAGAGTTTTCGCTTACTCAAAAGCTTCAATTTTGACCAATTTCAGGCACAGAAATGACTTTAAACACACTTATTTTAGTTGAAAAAGTAATAATTCACATCCAACCGTCATTTAAAGTCAAAAGATTAAATGTTAAAATTTCATCAATATTGACCACTTTTTTGAACGTTCGACAGGTCCGGGGTCATCGTTTTTCATCAGAAAATTGATTTTTTGGACTCTACCAAAAATGATTCAAAATGTCATTTGGATCGGGCCTCATGTTGAATAACCACTTTTTAGACCCTCACAGTGACCAAAATTGCCATTTTTACAGAGTTTTCGCTTACTCAAAAGATTCAATTTTGACCAATTTCAGGCACAGAAAAGACTTTAAACACACTTTTTTTAGTTGAAAAAGTAATATTTCACATCCAACCGTCATTTAAAGTCAAAAGATTAAATGTTAAAATTTCATCAATATTGACCTTTTTTTGAACGTTCGACAGGTCCGGGGTCATCGTTTTTCATCAGAAAATTGATTTTTTGGACTCTACCAAAAATGATTCAAAATGTCATTGGAAGCGGGCCTCATGTTGAATAACCACTTTTTAGACCCTCACAGTGACCAAAATTGCCATTTTTACAGAGTTTTCGCTTACTCAAAAGCTTCAATTTTGACCAATTTCAGGCACAGAAATGACTTTAAACACACTTATTTTAGTTTAAAAAGTCATATTTCACATCCAACCGTCATTTAAAGTCAAAAGATTAAATGTTAAAATTTCATTAATATTGACCATTTTTTGAACGTTCGACAGGTCCGGGGTCATCGTTTTTCATCAGAAAATTGATTTTTTTGGACTCTACCAAAAATGATTCAAAATGTCATTGGGATTGGGCCTCATGTTGAATAACCACTTTTTAGACCCTCACAGTGACCAAAATTGCCATTTTTACAGAGTTTTCGCTTACTCAAAAGCTTCAATTTTGACCAATTTCAGGCACAGAAATGACTTTAAACACACTTATTTTAGTTGAAAAAGTAATATTTCACATCCAACCGTCATTTAAAGTCAAAAGATTAAATGTTAAAATGTCATCAATATTGACCATTTTTTGAACGTTCGACAGGTCCGGGGTCATCGTTTTTCATCAGAAAATTGATTTTTTGGACTCTACCAAAAATGTTTCAAAATGTCATTGGGATCGGGCCTCATGTTGAATAACCACTTTTTAGACCCTCACAGTGACCAAAATTGCCATTTTTACAGAGTTTTCGCTTACTCAAAAGCTTCAATTTTGACCAATTTCAGGCACAGAAATGACTTTAAACACACTTATTTTAGTTGAAAAAGTAATATTTCACATCCAACCGTCATTTAAAGTCAAAAGATTAAATGTTAAAATGTCATCAATATTGACCATTTTTTGAACGTTCGACAGGTCATCGTTTTTCATCAGAAAATTGATTCTTTGGACTCTACCAAAAATGTTTCAAAATGTCATTGGGATCGGGCCTCATGTTGAATAACCACTTTTTAGACCCTCACAGTGACCAAAATTGCCAATTTTACAGAGTTTTCGCTTACTCAAAAGCTTCAATTTTGACCAATTTCAGGCACAAATATGACTTTAAACACACTTTTTTTAGTTGAAAAAGTAATATTTCACATCCAACCGTCATTTAAAGTCAAAAGATTAAATGTTAAAATTTCATCAATATTGACCGTTTTTTTAACGTTCGACAGGTCCGGGGTCATCGTTTTTCATCAGAAAATTGATTTTTTGGACTCTACCAAAAATGATTCAAAATGTCATTGGGATCGGGCCTCATGTTGAATAACCACTTTTTAGACCCTCACAGTGACCAAAATTGCCATTTTTACAGAGTTTTCGCTTACTCAAAAGCTTCAATTTTGACCAATTTCAGGCACAGAAATGACTTTAAACACACTTATTTTAGTTGAAAAAGTAATAATTCACATCCAACCGTCATTTAAAGTCAAAAGATTAAATGTTAAAATTTCAACAATATTGACCATTTTTTGAACGTTCGACAGGTCCGGGGTCATCGTTTTTCATCAGAAAATTGATTTTTTGGACTCTACCAAAAATGATTCAAAATGTCATTTGGATCGGGCCTCATGTTGAATAACCACTTTTTAGACCCTCACAGTGACCAAAATTGCCATTTTTACAGAGTTTTCGCTTACTCAAAAGATTCAATTTTGACCAATTTCAGGCACAGAAATGACTTTAAACACACTTTTTTTTAGTTGAAAAAGTAATATTTCACATCCAACCGTCATTTAAAGTCAAAAGATTAAATGTTAAAATTTCATCAATATTGACCATTTTTTTAACGTTCGACAGGTCCGGGGTCATCGTTTTTCTTCGGAAAATTGATTTTTTGGACTCTACCAAAAATGATTCAAAATGTCATTGGCTTCGGGCCTCATGTTGAATAACCACTTTTTAGACCCTCACAGTGACCAAAATTGCCATTTTTACAGAGTTTTCGCTTACTCAAAAGCTTCAATTTTGACCAATTTCAGGCACGGAAATGACTTTAAACACACTTATTTTAGTTGAAAAAGTAAAAATTCACATCCAACCGTCATTTAAAGTCAAAAGATTAAATGTTAAAATTTCATCAATATTGACCACTTTTTTGAACGTTCGACAGGTCCGGGGTCATCGTTTTTCATCAGAAAATTGATTTTTTGGACTCTACCAAAAATGATTCAAAATGTCATTGGGGTCGGGCCTCATGTTGAATAACCACTTTTTAGACCCTCACAGTGACCAAAATTGCCATTTTTACAGAGTTTTCGCTTACTCAAAAGCTTCAATTTTGACCAATTTCAGGCACAGAAATGACTTTAAACACACTTATTTTAGTTGAAAAAGTAATATTTCACATCCAACCGTCATTTAAAGTCAAAAGATTAAATGTTAAAATGTCATCAATATTGACCATTTTTTGAACGTTCGACAGGTCCGGGGTCATCGTTTTTCATCAGAAAATTGATTTTTTGGACTCTACCAAAAATGTTTCAAAATGTCATTGGGATCGGGCCTCATGTTGAATAACCACTTTTTAGACCCTCACAGTGACCAAAATTGCCATTTTTACAGAGTTTTCGCTTACTCAAAAGCTTCAATTTTGACCAATTTCAGGCACAGAAATGACTTTAAACACACTTATTTTAGTTGAAAAAGTAATATTTCACATCCAACCGTCATTTAAAGTCAAAAGATTAAATGTTAAAATGTCATCAATATTGACCATTTTTTGAACGTTCGACAGGTCATCGTTTTTCATCAGAAAATTGATTCTTTGGACTCTACCAAAAATGTTTCAAAATGTCATTGCGATCGGGCCTCATGTTGAATAACCACTTTTTAGACTCTCACAGTGACCAAAATTGCCAATTTTACAGAGTTTTCGCTTACTCCAAAGCTTCAATTTTGACCAATTTCAGGCACAAATATGACTTTAAACACACTTTTTTTAGTTGAAAAAGTAATATTTTACATCCAACCGTCATTTAAAGTCAAAAGATTAAATGTTAAAATTTCATCAATATTGACCGTTTTTTTAACGTTCGACAGGTCCGGGGTCATCGTTTTTCATCAGAAAATTGATTTTTTGGACTCTACCAAAAATGATTCAAAATGTCATTGGGATCGGGCCTCATGTTGAATAACCACTTTTTAGACCCTCACAGTGACCAAAATTGCCATTTTTACAGAGTTTTCGCTTACTCAAAAGCTTCAATTTTGACCAATTTCAGGCACAGAAATGACTTTAAACACACTTATTTTAGTTGAAAAAGTAATAATTCACATCCAACCGTCATTTAAAGTCAAAAGATTAAATGTTAAAATTTCATCAATATTGACCACTTTTTTGAACGTTCGACAGGTCCGGGGTCATCGTTTTTCATCAGAAAATTGATTTTTTGGACTCTACCAAAAATGATTCAAAATGTCATTTGGATCGGGCCTCATGTTGAATAACCACTTTTTAGACCCTCACAGTGACCAAAATTGCCATTTTTACAGAGTTTTCGCTTACTCAAAAGATTCAATTTTGACCAATTTCAGGCACAGAAAAGACTTTAAACACACTTTTTTTAGTTGAAAAAGTAATATTTCACATCCAACCGTCATTTAAAGTCAAAAGATTAAATGTTAAAATTTCATCAATATTGACCTTTTTTTGAACGTTCGACAGGTCCGGGGTCATCGTTTTTCATCAGAAAATTGATTTTTTGGACTCTACCAAAAATGATTCAAAATGTCATTGGAAGCGGGCCTCATGTTGAATAACCACTTTTTAGACCCTCACAGTGACCAAAATTGCCATTTTTACAGAGTTTTCGCTTACTCAAAAGCTTCAATTTTGACCAATTTCAGGCACAGAAATGACTTTAAACACACTTATTTTAGTTGAAAAAGTAATAATTCACATCCAACCGTCATTTAAAGTCAAAAGATTAAATGTTAAAATTTCATCAATATTGACCACTTTTTTGAACGTTCGACAGGTCCGGGGTCATCGTTTTTCATCAGAAAATTGATTTTTTGGACTCTACCAAAAATGATTCAAAATGTCATTTGGATCGGGCCTCATGTTGAATAACCACTTTTTAGACCCTCACAGTGACCAAAATTGCCATTTTTACAGAGTTTTCGCTTACTCAAAAGATTCAATTTTGACCAATTTCAGGCACAGAAATGACTTTAAACACACTTTTTTTTAGTTGAAAAAGTAATATTTCACATCCAACCGTCATTTAAAGTCAAAAGATTAAATGTTAAAATTTCATCAATATTGACCATTTTTTTAACGTTCAACAGGTCCGGGGTCATCGTTTTTCTTCGGAAAATTGATTTTTTGGACTCTACCAAAAATGATTCAAAATGTCATTGGCTTCGGGCCTCATGTTGAATAACCACTTTTTAGACCCTCACAGTGACCAAAATTGCCATTTTTACAGAGTTTTCGCTTACTCAAAAGCTTCAATTTTGACCAATTTCAGGCACGGAAATGACTTTAAACACACTTATTTTAGTTGAAAAAGTAAAAATTCACATCCAACCGTCATTTAAAGTCAAAAGATTAAATGTTAAAATTTCATCAATATTGACCACTTTTTTGAACGTTCGACAGGTCCGGGGTCATCGTTTTTCATCAGAAAATTGATTTTTTGGACTCTACCAAAAATGATTCAAAATGTCATTGGGGTCGGGCCTCATGTTGAATAACCACTTTTTAGACCCTCACAGTGACCAAAATTGCCATTTTTACAGAGTTTTCGCTTACTCAAAAGCTTCAATTTTGACCAATTTCAGGCACAGAAATGACTTTAAACACACTTATTTTAGTTGAAAAAGTAATATTTCACATCCAACCGTCATTTAAAGTCAAAAGATTAAATGTTAAAATGTCATCAATATTGACCATTTTTGGAACGTTCGACAGGTCCGGGGTCATCGTTTTTCATCAGAAAATTGATTTTTTGGACTCTACCAAAAATGTTTCAAAATGTCATTGGGATCGGGCCTCATGTTGAATAACCACTTTTTAGACCCTCACAGTGACCAAAATTGCCATTTTTACAGAGTTTTCGCTTACTCAAAAGCTTCAATTTTGACCAATTTCAGGCACAGAAATGACTTTAAACACACTTATTTTAGTTGAAAAAGTAATATTTCACATCCAACCGTCATTTAAAGTCAAAAGATTAAATGTTAAAATGTCATCAATATTGACCATTTTTTGAACGTTCGACAGGTCATCGTTTTTCATCAGAAAATTGATTCTTTGGACTCTACCAAAAATGTTTCAAAATGTCATTGCGATCGGGCCTCATGTTGAATAACCACTTTTTAGACTCTCACAGTGACCAAAATTGCCAATTTTACAGAGTTTTCGCTTACTCCAAAGCTTCAATTTTGACCAATTTCAGGCACAAATATGACTTTAAACACACTTTTTTTAGTTGAAAAAGTAATATTTTACATCCAACCGTCATTTAAAGTCAAAAGATTAAATGTTAAAATTTCATCAATATTGACCGTTTTTTTAACGTTCGACAGGTCCGGGGTCATCGTTTTTCATCAGAAAATTGATTTTTTGGACTCTACCAAAAATGATTCAAAATGTCATTGGGATCGGGCCTCATGTTGAATAACCACTTTTTAGACCCTCACAGTGACCAAAATTGCCATTTTTACAGAGTTTTCGCTTACTCAAAAGCTTCAATTTTGACCAATTTCAGGCACAGAAATGACTTTAAACACACTTATTTTAGTTGAAAAAGTAATAATTCACATCCAACCGTCATTTAAAGTCAAAAGATTAAATGTTAAAATTTCATCAATATTGACCACTTTTTTGAACGTTCGACAGGTCCGGGGTCATCGTTTTTCATCAGAAAATTGATTTTTTGGACTCTACCAAAAATGATTCAAAATGTCATTTGGATCGGGCCTCATGTTGAATAACCACTTTTTAGACCCTCACAGTGACCAAAATTGCCATTTTTACAGAGTTTTCGCTTACTCAAAAGATTCAATTTTGACCAATTTCAGGCACAGAAAAGACTTTAAACACACTTTTTTTAGTTGAAAAAGTAATATTTCACATCCAACCGTCATTTAAAGTCAAAAGATTAAATGTTAAAATTTCATCAATATTGACCTTTTTTTGAACGTTCGACAGGTCCGGGGTCATCGTTTTTCATCAGAAAATTGATTTTTTGGACTCTACCAAAAATGATTCAAAATGTCATTGGAAGCGGGCCTCATGTTGAATAACCACTTTTTAGACCCTCACAGTGACCAAAATTGCCATTTTTACAGAGTTTTCGCTTACTCAAAAGCTTCAATTTTGACCAATTTCAGGCACAGAAATGACTTTAAACACACTTATTTTAGTTTAAAAAGTCATATTTCACATCCAACCGTCATTTAAAGTCAAAAGATTAAATGTTAAAATTTCATTAATATTGACCATTTTTTGAACGTTCGACAGGTCCGGGGTCATCGTTTTTCATCAGAAAATTGATTTTTTTGGACTCTACCAAAAATGATTCAAAATGTCATTGGGATTGGGCCTCATGTTGAATAACCACTTTTTAGACCCTCACAGTGACCAAAATTGCCATTTTTACAGAGTTTTCGCTTACTCAAAAGCTTCAATTTTGACCAATTTCAGGCACAGAAATGACTTTAAACACACTTATTTTAGTTGAAAAAGTAATATTTCACATCCAACCGTCATTTAAAGTCAAAAGATTAAATGTTAAAATGTCATCAATATTGACCATTTTTTGAACGTTCGACAGGTCCGGGGTCATCGTTTTTCATCAGAAAATTGATTTTTTGGACTCTACCAAAAATGTTTCAAAATGTCATTGGGATCGGGCCTCATGTTGAATAACCACTTTTTAGACCCTCACAGTGACCAAAATTGCCATTTTTACAGAGTTTTCGCTTACTCAAAAGCTTCAATTTTGACCAATTTCAGGCACAGAAATGACTTTAAACACACTTATTTTAGTTGAAAAAGTAATATTTCACATCCAACCGTCATTTAAAGTCAAAAGATTAAATGTTAAAATGTCATCAATATTGACCATTTTTTGAACGTTCGACAGGTCATCGTTTTTCATCAGAAAATTGATTCTTTGGACTCTACCAAAAATGTTTCAAAATGTCATTGGGATCGGGCCTCATGTTGAATAACCACTTTTTAGACCCTCACAGTGACCAAAATTGCCAATTTTACAGAGTTTTCGCTTACTCAAAAGCTTCAATTTTGACCAATTTCAGGCACAAATATGACTTTAAACACACTTTTTTTAGTTGAAAAAGTAATATTTCACATCCAACCGTCATTTAAAGTCAAAAGATTAAATGTTAAAATTTCATCAATATTGACCGTTTTTTTAACGTTCGACAGGTCCGGGGTCATCGTTTTTCATCAGAAAATTGATTTTTTGGACTCTACCAAAAATGATTCAAAATGTCATTGGGATCGGGCCTCATGTTGAATAACCACTTTTTAGACCCTCACAGTGACCAAAATTGCCATTTTTACAGAGTTTTCGCTTACTCAAAAGCTTCAATTTTGACCAATTTCAGGCACAGAAATTACTTTAAACACACTTTTTTTAGTTGAAAAAGTAATATTTCACATCCAACCGTCATTTCAAGTCAAAAGATTAAATGTTAAAGTTTAATCATTATTGGCCATTTTTTGAACGTTCGACAGGTCCGGGGTCATCGTTTTTCATCAGAAAATTGATTTTTTGGACTCTACCAAAAATGATTCAAAATGTCATTGGGATCGGGCCTCATGTTGAATAACCACTTTTTATACCCTCACAGTGACCAAAATTGCCATTTTTACAGAGTTTTCGCTTACTCAAAAGCTTCAATTTTGACCAATTTCAGGCACAGAATTGACTTTAAACACACTTATTTTAGTTGAAAAAGTAATAATTCACATCCAACCGTCATTTAAAGTCAAAAGATTAAATGTTAAAATTTCAACAATATTGACCATTTTTTGAACGTTCGACAGGTCCGGGGTCATCGTTTTTCATCAGAAAATTGATTTTTTGGACTCTACCAAAAATGATTCAAAATGTCATTGGGATCGGGCCTCATGTTGAATAACTACTTTTTAGACCCTCACAGTGACCAAAATTGCCATTTTTACAGAGTTTTCGCTTACTCAAAAGCTTCAATTTTGACCAATTTCAGGCACAGAAATGACTTTAAACACACTTATTTTAGTTGAAAAAGTAATAATTCACATCCAACCGTCATTTAAAGTCAAAAGATTAAATGTTAAAATTTCATCAATATTGACCACTTTTTTGAACGTTCGACAGGTCCGGGGTCATCGTTTTTCAGCAGAAAATTGATTTTTTCGACTCTACCAAAAATGATTCAAAATGTCATTTGGATCGGGCCTCATGTTGAATAACCACTTTTTAGACCCTCACAGTGACCAAAATTGCCATTTTTACAGAGTTTTCGCTTACTCAAAAGATTCAATTTTGACCAATTTCAGGCACAGAAATGACTTTAAACACACTTTTTTTTAGTTGAAAAAGTAATATTTCACATCCAACCGTCATTTAAAGTCAAAAGATTAAATGTTAAAATTTCATCAATATTGACCATTTTTTTAACGTTCGACAGGTCCGGGGTCATCGTTTTTCATCAGAAAATTGATTTTTTGGACTCTACCAAAAATGTTTCAAAATGTCATTGGGATCGGGCCTCATGTTAAATAACCACTTTTTAGACCCTCACAGTGACCAAAATTGCCATTTTTACAGAGTTTTCGCTTACTCAAAAGCTTCAATTTTGACCAATTTCAGGCACAGAAATGACTTTAAACACACTCATTTTAGTTGAAAAAGTAATATTTCACATCCAACCGTCATTTAAAGTCAAAAGATTAAATGTTAAAATGTCATCAATATTGACCATTTTTTGAACGTTCGACAGGTCATCGTTTTTCATCAGAAAATTGATTCTTTGGACTCTACCAAAAATGTTTCAAAATGTCATTGCGATCGGGCCTCATGTTGAATAACCACTTTTTAGACCCTCACAGTGACCAAAATTGCCAATTTTACAGAGTTTTCGCTTACTCAAAAGCTTCAATTTTGACCAATTTCAGGCACAAATATGACTTTAAACACACTTTTTTTAGTTGAAAAAGTAATATTTCACATCCAACCATCATTTCAAGTCAAAAGATTAAATGTTAAAGTTTAATCATTATTGGCCATTTTTTGAACGTTCGACAGGTCCGGGGTCATCGTTTTTCATCAGAAAATTGATTTTTTGGACTCTACCAAAAATGATTCAAAATGTCATTGGGATCGGGCCTCATGTTGAATAACCACTTTTTAGACCCTCACAGTGACCAAAATTGCCATTTTTACAGAGTTTTCGCTTACTCAAAAGCTTCAATTTTGACCAATTTCAGGCACAGAAATGACTTTAAACACACTTATTTTAGTTGAAAAAGTAATAATTCACATCCAACCGTCATTTAAAGTCAAAAGATTAAATGTTAAAATTTCAACAATATTGACCATTTTTTGAACGTTCGACAGGTCATCGTTTTTCATCAGAAAATTGATTCTTTGGACTCTACCAAAAATGTTTCAAAATGTCATTGGGATCGGGCCTCATGTTGAATAACCACTTTTTAGACCCTCACAGTGACCAAAATTGCCAATTTTACAGAGTTTTCGCTTACTCAAAAGCTTCAATTTTGACCAATTTCAGGCACAAATATGACTTTAAACACACTTTTTTTAGTTGAAAAAGTAATATTTCACATCCAACCGTCATTTAAAGTCAAAAGATTAAATGTTAAAATTTCATCAATATTGACCGTTTTTTTAACGTTCGACAGGTCATCGTTTTTCATCAGAAAATTGATTTTTTGGACTCTACCAAAAATGATTCAAAATGTCATTGGGATCGGGCCTCATGTTGAATAACCACTTTTTAGACCCTCACAGTGACCAAAATTGCCATTTTTACAGAGTTTTCGCTTACTCAAAAGCTTCAATTTTGACCAATTTCAGGCACAGAAATGACTTTAAACACACTTTTTTTAGTTGAAAAAGTAATATTTCACATCCAACCGTCATTTCAAGTCAAAAGATTAAATGTTAAAGTTTAATCATTATTGGCCATTTTTTGAACGTTCGACAGGTCCGGGGTCATCGTTTTTCTTCAGAAAATTGATTTTTTGGACTCTACCAAAAATGATTCAAAATGTCATTGGGTTCGGGCCTCATGTTGAATAACCACTTTTTAGACCCTCACAGTGACCAAAATTGCCATTTTTACAGAGTTTTCGCTTACTCAAAAGCTTCAATTTTGACCAATTTCAGGCACGGAAATGACTTTAAACACACTTATTTTAGTTGAAAAAGTAAAAATTCACATCCAACCGTCATTTAAAGTCAAAAGATTAAATGTTAAAATTTCATCAATATTGACCACTTTTTTGAACGTTCGACAGGTCCGGGGTCATCGTTTTTCATCAGAAAATTGATTTTTTGGACTCTACCAAAAATTATTCAAAATGTCATTGGGGTCGGGCCTCATGTTGAATAACCACTTTTTAGACCCTCACAGTGACCAAAATTGCCATTTTTACAGAGTTTTCGCTTACTCAAAAGCTTCAATTTTGACCAATTTCAGGCACAGAAATGACTTTAAACACACTTATTTTAGTTGAAAAAGTAATATTTCACATCCAACCGTCATTTAAAGTCAAAAGATTAAATGTTAAAATGTCATCAATATTGACCATTTTTTGAACGTTCGACAGGTCCGGGGTCATCGTTTTTCATCAGAAAATTGATTTTTTGGACTCTACCAAAAATGTTTCAAAATGTCATTGGGATCGGGCCTCATGTTGAATAACCACTTTTTAGACCCTCACAGTGACCAAAATTGCCATTTTTACAGAGTTTTCGCTTACTCAAAAGCTTCAATTTTGACCAATTTCAGGCACAGAAATGACTTTAAACACACTTATTTTAGTTGAAAAAGTAATATTTCACATCCAACCGTCATTTAAAGTCAAAAGATTAAATGTTAAAATGTCATCAATATTGACCATTTTTTGAACGTTCGACAGGTCATCGTTTTTCATCAGAAAATTGATTCTTTGGACTCTACCAAAAATGTTTCAAAATGTCATTGGGATCGGGCCTCATGTTGAATAACCACTTTTTAGACCCTCACAGTGACCAAAATTGCCAATTTTACAGAGTTTTCGCTTACTCAAAAGCTTCAATTTTGACCAATTTCAGGCACAAATATGACTTTAAACACACTTTTTTTAGTTGAAAAAGTAATATTTCACATCCAACCGTCATTTAAAGTCAAAAGATTAAATGTTAAAATTTCATCAATATTGACCGTTTTTTCAACGTTCGACAGGTCCGGGGTCATCGTTTTTCATCAGAAAATTGATTTTTTGGACTCTACCAAAAATGATTCAAAATGTCATTGGGATCGGGCCTCATGTTGAATAACCACTTTTTAGACCCTCACAGTGACCAAAATTGCCATTTTTACAGAGTTTTCGCTTACTCAAAAGCTTCAATTTTGACCAATTTCAGGCACAGAAATGACTTTAAACACACTTTTTTTAGTTGAAAAAGTAATATTTCACATCCAACCGTCATTTCAAGTCAAAAGATTAAATGTTAAAGTTTAATCATTATTGGCCATTTTTTGAACGTTCGACAGGTCCGGGGTCATCGTTTTTCATCAGAAAATTGATTTTTTGGACTCTACCAAAAATGATTCAAAATGTCATTGGGATCGGGCCTCATGTTGAATAACCACTTTTTAGACCCTCACAGTGACCAAAATTGCCATTTTTACAGAGTTTTCGCTTACTCAAAAGCTTCAATTTTGACCAATTTCAGGCACAGAAATGACTTTAAACACACTTATTTTAGTTGAAAAAGTAATAATTCACATCCAACCGTCATTTAAAGTCAAAAGATTAAATGTTAAAATTTCAACAATATTGACCATTTTTTGAACGTTCGACAGGTCCGGGGTCATCGTTTTTCATCAGAAAATTGATTTTTTGGACTCTACCAAAAATGATTCAAAATGTCATTGGGATCGGGCCTCATGTTGAATAACTACTTTTTAGACCCTCACAGTGACCAAAATTGCCATTTTTACAGAGTTTTCGCTTACTCAAAAGCTTCAATTTTGACCAATTTCAGGCACAGAAATGACTTTAAACACACTTATTTTAGTTGAAAAAGTAATAATTCACATCCAACCGTCATTTAAAGTCAAAAGATTAAATGTTAAAATTTCATCAATATTGACCACTTTTTTGAACGTTCGACAGGTCCGGGGTCATCGTTTTTCATCAGAAAATTGATTTTTTGGACTCTACCAAAAATGATTCAAAATGTCATTTGGATCGGGCCTCATGTTGAATAACCACTTTTTAGACCCTCACAGTGACCAAAATTGCCATTTTTACAGAGTTCTCGCTTACTCAAAAGATTCAATTTTGACCAATTTCAGGCACAGAAATGACTTTAAACACACTTTTTTTTAGTTGAAAAAGTAATATTTCACATCCAACCGTCATTTAAAGTCAAAAGATTAAATGTTAAAATTTCATCAATATTGACCATTTTTTTAACGTTCGACAGGTCCGGGGTCATCGTTTTTCTTCAGAAAATTGATTTTTTGGACTCTACCAAAAATGATTCAAAATGTCATTGGGTTCGGGCCTCATGTTGAATAACCACTTTTTAGACCCTCACAGTGACCAAAATTGCCATTTTTACAGAGTTTTCGCTTACTCAAAAGCTTCAATTTTGACCAATTTCAGGCACAGAAATGACTTTAAACACACTTATTTTAGTTGAAAAAGTAATAATTCACATCCAACCGTCATTTAAAGTCAAAAGATTAAATGTTAAAATTTCAACAATATTGACCATTTTTTGAACGTTCGACAGGTCATCGTTTTTCATCAGAAAATTGATTCTTTGGACTCTACCAAAAATGTTTCAAAATGTCATTGGGATCGGGCCTCATGTTGAATAACCACTTTTTAGACCCTCACAGTGACCAAAATTGCCAATTTTACAGAGTTTTCGCTTACTCAAAAGCTTCAATTTTGACCAATTTCAGGCACAAATATGACTTTAAACACACTTTTTTTAGTTGAAAAAGTAATATTTCACATCCAACCGTCATTTAAAGTCAAAAGATTAAATGTTAAAATTTTATCAATATTGACCGTTTTTTTAACGTTTGACAGGTCCGGGGTCATCGTTTTTCATCAGAAAATTGATTTTTTGGACTCTACCAAAAATGATTCAAAATGTCATTGGGATCGGGCCTCATGTTGAATAACCACTTTTTAGACCCTCACAGTGACCAAAATTGCCATTTTTACAGAGTTTTCGCTTACTCAAAAGCTTCAATTTTGACCAATTTCAGGCACAGAAATGACTTTAAACACACTTTTTTTAGTTGAAAAAGTAATATTTCACATCCAACCGTCATTTCAAGTCAAAAGATTAAATGTTAAAGTTTAATCATTATTGGCCATTTTTTGAACGTTCGACAGGTCCGGGGTCATCGTTTTTCTTCAGAAAATTGATTTTTTGGACTCTACCAAAAATGATTCAAAATGTCATTGGGTTCGGGCCTCATGTTGAATAACCACTTTTTAGACCCTCACAGTGACCAAAATTGCCATTTTTACAGAGTTTTCGCTTACTCAAAAGCTTCAATTTTGACCAATTTCAGGCACGGAAATGACTTTAAACACACTTATTTTAGTTGAAAAAGTAAAAATTCACATCCAACCGTCATTTAAAGTCAAAAGATTAAATGTTAAAATGTCATCAATATTGACCATTTTTTGAACGTTCGACAGGTCATCGTTTTTCATCAGAAAATTGATTCTTTGGACTCTACCAAAAATGTTTCAAAATGTCATTGGGATCGGGCCTCATGTTGAATAACCACTTTTTAGACCCTCACAGTGACCAAAATTGCCAATTTTACAGAGTTTTCGCTTACTCAAAAGCTTCAATTTTGACCAATTTCAGGCACAAATATGACTTTAAACACACTTTTTTTAGTTGAAAAAGTAATATTTCACATCCAACCGTCATTTAAAGTCAAAAGATTAAATGTTAAAATTTCATCAATATTGACCGTTTTTTTAACGTTCGACAGGTCCGGGGTCATCGTTTTTCATCAGAAAATTGATTTTTTGGACTCTACCAAAAATGATTCAAAATGTCATTGGGATCGGGCCTCATGTTGAATAACCACTTTTTAGACCCTCACAGTGACCAAAATTGCCATTTTTACAGAGTTTTCGCTTACTCAAAAGATTCAATTTTGACCAATTTCAGGCACAGAAATGACTTTAAACACACTTTTTTTTAGTTGAAAAAGTAATATTTCACATCCAACCGTCATTTAAAGTCAAAAGATTAAATGTTAAAATTTCATCAATATTGACCATTTTTTTAACGTTCGACAGGTCCGGGGTCATCGTTTTTCTTCAGAAAATTGATTTTTTGGACTCTACCAAAAATGATTCAAAATGTCATTGGGTTCGGGCCTCATGTTGAATAACCACTTTTTAGACCCTCACAGTGACCAAAATTGCCATTTTTACAGAGTTTTCGCTTACTCAAAAGCTTCAATTTTGACCAATTTCAGGCACAGAAATGACTTTAAACACACTTATTTTAGTTGAAAAAGTAATAATTCACATCCAACCGTCATTTAAAGTCAAAAGATTAAATGTTAAAATTTCAACAATATTGACCATTTTTTGAACGTTCGACAGGTCATCGTTTTTCATCAGAAAATTGATTCTTTGGACTCTACCAAAAATGTTTCAAAATGTCAGTGGGATCGGGCCTCATGTTGAATAACCACTTTTTAGACCCTCACAGTGACCAAAATTGCCAATTTTACAGAGTTTTCGATTACTCAAAAGCTTCAATTTTGACCAATTTCAGGCACAAATATGACTTTAAACACACTTTTTTTAGTTGAAAAAGTAATATTTCACATCCAACCGTCATTTAAAGTCAAAAGATTAAATGTTAAAATTTTATCAATATTGACCGTTTTTTTAACGTTCGACAGGTCCGGGGTCATCGTTTTTCATCAGAAAATTGATTTTTTGGACTCTACCAAAAATGATTCAAAATGTCATTGGGATCGGGCCTCATGTTGAATAACCACTTTTTAGACCCTCACAGTGACCAAAATTGCCATTTTTACAGAGTTTTCGCTTACTCAAAAGCTTCAATTTTGACCAATTTCAGGCACAGAAATGACTTTAAACACACTTTTTTTAGTTGAAAAAGTAATATTTCACATCCAACCGTCATTTCAAGTCAAAAGATTAAATGTTAAAGTTTAATCATTATTGGCCATTTTTTGAACGTTCGACAGGTCCGGGGTCATCGTTTTTCTTCAGAAAATTGATTTTTTGGACTCTACCAAAAATGATTCAAAATGTCATTGGGTTCGGGCCTCATGTTGAATAACCACTTTTTAGACCCTCACAGTGACCAAAATTGCCATTTTTACAGAGTTTTCGCTTACTCAAAAGCTTCAATTTTGACCAATTTCAGGCACGGAAATGACTTTAAACACACTTATTTTAGTTGAAAAAGTAAAAATTCACATCCAACCGTCATTTAAAGTCAAAAGATTAAATGTTAAAATGTCATCAATATTGACCATTTTTTGAACGTTCGACAGGTCATCGTTTTTCATCAGAAAATTGATTCTTTGGACTCTACCAAAAATGTTTCAAAATGTCATTGGGATCGGGCCTCATGTTGAATAACCACTTTTTAGACCCTCACAGTGACCAAAATTGCCAATTTTACAGAGTTTTCGCTTACTCAAAAGCTTCAATTTTGACCAATTTCAGGCACAAATATGACTTTAAACACACTTTTTTTAGTTGAAAAAGTAATATTTCACATCCAACCGTCATTTAAAGTCAAAAGATTAAATGTTAAAATTTCATCAATATTGACCGTTTTTTTAACGTTCGACAGGTCCGGGGTCATCGTTTTTCATCAGAAAATTGATTTTTTGGACTCTACCAAAAATGATTCAAAATGTCATTGGGATCGGGCCTCATGTTGAATAACCACTTTTTAGACCCTCACAGTGACCAAAATTGCCATTTTTACAGAGTTTTCGCTTACTCAAAAGATTCAATTTTGACCAATTTCAGGCACAGAAATGACTTTAAACACACTTTTTTTTAGTTGAAAAAGTAATATTTCACATCCAACCGTCATTTAAAGTCAAAAGATTAAATGTTAAAATTTCATCAATATTGACCATTTTTTTAACGTTCGACAGGTCCGGGGTCATCGTTTTTCTTCAGAAAATTGATTTTTTGGACTCTACCAAAAATGATTCAAAATGTCATTGGGTTCGGGCCTCATGTTGAATAACCACTTTTTAGACCCTCACAGTGACCAAAATTGCCATTTTTACAGAGTTTTCGCTTACTCAAAAGCTTCAATTTTGACCAATTTCAGGCACAGAAATGACTTTAAACACACTTATTTTAGTTGAAAAAGTAATAATTCACATCCAACCGTCATTTAAAGTCAAAAGATTAAATGTTAAAATTTCAACAATATTGACCATTTTTTGAACGTTCGACAGGTCATCGTTTTTCATCAGAAAATTGATTCTTTGGACTCTACCAAAAATGTTTCAAAATGTCAGTGGGATCGGGCCTCATGTTGAATAACCACTTTTTAGACCCTCACAGTGACCAAAATTGCCAATTTTACAGAGTTTTCGATTACTCAAAAGCTTCAATTTTGACCAATTTCAGGCACAAATATGACTTTAAACACACTTTTTTTAGTTGAAAAAGTAATATTTCACATCCAACCGTCATTTAAAGTCAAAAGATTAAATGTTAAAATTTTATCAATATTGACCGTTTTTTTAACGTTCGACAGGTCCGGGGTCATCGTTTTTCATCAGAAAATTGATTTTTTGGACTCTACCAAAAATGATTCAAAATGTCATTGGGATCGGGCCTCATGTTGAATAACCACTTTTTAGACCCTCACAGTGACCAAAATTGCCATTTTTACAGAGTTTTCGCTTACTCAAAAGCTTCAATTTTGACCAATTTCAGGCACAGAAATGACTTTAAACACACTTTTTTTAGTTGAAAAAGTAATATTTCACATCCAACCGTCATTTCAAGTCAAAAGATTAAATGTTAAAGTTTAATCATTATTGGCCATTTTTTGAACGTTCGACAGGTCCGGGGTCATCGTTTTTTTTCAGAAAATTGATTTTTTGGACTCTACCAAAAATGATTCAAAATGTCATTGGGTTCGGGCCTCATGTTGAATAACCACTTTTTAGACCCTCACAGTGACCAAAATTGCCATTTTTACAGAGTTTTCGCTTACTCAAAAGCTTCAATTTTGACCAATTTCAGGCACGGAAATGACTTTAAACACACTTATTTTAGTTGAAAAAGTAAAAATTCACATCCAACCGTCATTTAAAGTCAAAAGATTAAATGTTAAAATGTCATCAATATTGACCATTTTTTGAACGTTCGACAGGTCATCGTTTTTCATCAGAAAATTGATTCTTTGGACTCTACCAAAAATGTTTCAAAATGTCATTGGGATCGGGCCTCATGTTGAATAACCACTTTTTAGACCCTCACAGTGACCAAAATTGCCAATTTTACAGAGTTTTCGCTTACTCAAAAGCTTCAATTTTGACCAATTTCAGGCACAAATATGACTTTAAACACACTTTTTTTAGTTGAAAAAGTAATATTTCACATCCAACCGTCATTTAAAGTCAAAAGATTAAATGTTAAAATTTCATCAATATTGACCGTTTTTTTAACGTTCGACAGGTCCGGGGTCATCGTTTTTCATCAGAAAATTGATTTTTTGGACTCTACCAAAAATGATTCAAAATGTCATTGGGATCGGGCCTCATGTTGAATAACCACTTTTTAGACCCTCACAGTGACCAAAATTGCCATTTTTACAGAGTTTTCGCTTACTCAAAAGCTTCAATTTTGACCAATTTCAGGCACAGAAATGACTTTAAACACACTTTTTTTAGTTGAAAAAGTAATATTTCACATCCAACCGTCATTTCAAGTCAAAAGATTAAATGTTAAAGTTTAATCATTATTGGCCATTTTTTGAACGTTCGACAGGTCCGGGGTCATCGTTTTTCATCAGAAAATTGATTTTTTGGACTCTACCAAAAATGATTCAAAATGTCATTGGGATCGGGCCTCATGTTGAATAACCACTTTTTAGACCCTCACAGTGACCAAAATTGCCATTTTTACAGAGTTTTCGCTTACTCAAAAGCTTCAATTTTGACCAATTTCAGGCACAGAAATGACTTTAAACACACTTATTTTAGTTGAAAAAGTAATAATTCACATCCAACCGTCATTTAAAGTCAAAAGATTAAATGTTAAAATTTCAACAATATTGACCATTTTTTGAACGTTCGACAGGTCCGGGGTCATCGTTTTTCATCAGAAAATTGATTTTTTGGACTCTACCAAAAATGATTCAAAATGTCATTGGGATCGGGCCTCATGTTGAATAACTACTTTTTAGACCCTCACAGTGACCAAAATTGCCATTTTTACAGAGTTTTCGCTTACTCAAAAGCTTCAATTTTGACCAATTTCAGGCACAGAAATGACTTTAAACACACTTATTTTAGTTGAAAAAGTAATAATTCACATCCAACCGTGATTTAAAGTCAAAAGATTAAATGTTAAAATTTCATCAATATTGACCACTTTTTTGAACGTTCGACAGGTCCGGGGTCATCGTTTTTCATCAGAAAATTGATTTTTTGGACTCTACCAAAAATGATTCAAAATGTCATTTGGATCGGGCCTCATGTTGAATAACCACTTTTTAGACCCTCACAGTGACCAAAATTGCCATTTTTACAGAGTTTTCGCTTACTCAAAAGATTCAATTTTGACCAATTTCAGGCACAGAAATGACTTTAAACACACTTTTTTTTAGTTGAAAAAGTAATATTTCACATCCAACCGTCATTTAAAGTCAAAAGATTAAATGTTAAAATTTCATCAATATTGACCATTTTTTTAACGTTCGACAGGTCCGGGGTCATCGTTTTTCTTCAGAAAATTGATTTTTTGGACTCTACCAAAAATGATTCAAAATGTCATTGGGTTCGGGCCTCATGTTGAATAACCACTTTTTAGACCCTCACAGTGACCAAAATTGCCATTTTTACAGAGTTTTCGCTTACTCAAAAGCTTCAATTTTGACCAATTTCAGGCACGGAAATGACTTTAAACACACTTATTTTAGTTGAAAAAGTAAAAATTCACATCCAACCGTCATTTAAAGTCAAAAGATTAAATGTTAAAATTTCATCAATATTGACCACTTTTTTGAACGTTCGACAGGTCCGGGGTCATCGTTTTTCATCAGAAAATTGATTTTTTGGACTCTACCAAAAATGATTCAAAATGTCATTGGGGTCGGGCCTCATGTTGAATAACCACTTTTTAGACCCTCACAGTGACCAAAATTGCCATTTTTACAGAGTTTTCGCTTACTCAAAAGCTTCAATTTTGACCAATTTCAGGCACAGAAATGACTTTAAACACACTTATTTTAGTTGAAAAAGTAATATTTCACATCCAACCGTCATTTAAAGTCAAAAGATTAAATGTTAAAATGTCATCAATATTGACCATTTTTTGAACGTTCGACAGGTCCGGGGTCATCGTTTTTCATCAGAAAATTGATTTTTTGGACTCTACCAAAAATGTTTCAAAATGTCATTGGGATCGGGCCTCATGTTGAATAACCACTTTTTAGACCCTCACAGTGACCAAAATTGCCATTTTTACAGAGTTTTCGCTTACTCAAAAGCTTCAATTTTGACCAATTTCAGGCACAGAAATGACTTTAAACACACTTATTTTAGTTGAAAAAGTAATATTTCACATCCAACCGTCATTTAAAGTCAAAAGATTAAATGTTAAAATGTCATCAATATTGACCATTTTTTGAACGTTCGACAGGTCATCGTTTTTCATCAGAAAATTGATTCTTTGGACTCTACCAAAAATGTTTCAAAATGTCATTGGGATCGGGCCTCATGTTGAATAACCACTTTTTAGACCCTCACGTGACCAAAATTGCCAATTTTACAGTGTTTTCGCTTACTCAAAAGCTTCAATTTTGACCAATTTCAGGCACAAATATGACTTTAAACACACTTTTTTTAGTTGAAAAAGTAATATTTCACATCCAACCGTCATTTAAAGTCAAAAGATTAAATGTTAAAATTTCATCAATATTGACCGTTTTTTTAACGTTCGACAGGTCCGGGGTCATCGTTTTTCATCAGAAAATTGATTTTTTGGACTCTACCAAAAATGATTCAAAATGTCATTGGGATCGGGCCTCATGTTGAATAACCACTTTTTAGACCCTCACAGTGACCAAAATTGCCATTTTTACAGAGTTTTCGCTTACTCAAAAGCTTCAATTTTGACCAATTTCAGGCACAGAAATGACTTTAAACACACTTTTTTTAGTTGAAAAAGTAATATTTCACATCCAACCGTCATTTCAAGTCAAAAGATTAAATGTTAAAGTTTAATCATTATTGGCCATTTTTTGAACGTTCGACAGGTCCGGGGTCATCGTTTTTCATCAGAAAATTGATTTTTTGGACTCTACCAAAAATGATTCAAAATGTCATTGGGATCGGGCCTCATGTTGAATAACCACTTTTTAGACCCTCACAGTGACCAAAATTGCCATTTTTACAGAGTTTTCGCTTACTCAAAAGCTTCAATTTTGACCAATTTCAGGCACAGAAATGACTTTAAACACACTTATTTTAGTTGAAAAAGTAATAATTCACATCCAACCGTCATTTAAAGTCAAAAGATTAAATGTTAAAATTTCAACAATATTGACCATTTTTTGAACGTTCGACAGGTCCGGGGTCATCGTTTTTCATCAGAAAATTGATTTTTTGGACTCTACCAAAAATGATTCAAAATGTCATTGGGATCGGGCCTCATGTTGAATAACTACTTTTTAGACCCTCACAGTGACCAAAATTGCCATTTTTACAGAGTTTTCGCTTACTCAAAAGCTTCAATTTTGACCAATTTCAGGCACAGAAATGACTTTAAACACACTTATTTTAGTTGAAAAAGTAATAATTCACATCCAACCGTCATTTAAAGTCAAAAGATTAAATGTTAAAATTTCATCAATATTGACCACTTTTTTGAACGTTCGACAGGTCCGGGGTCATCGTTTTTCATCAGAAAATTGATTTTTTGGACTCTACCAAAAATGATTCAAAATGTCATTTGGATCGGGCCTCATGTTGAATAACCACTTTTTAGACCCTCACAGTGACCAAAATTGCCATTTTTACAGAGTTTTCGCTTACTCAAAAGCTTCAATTTTGACCAATTTCAGGCACAGAAATGACTTTAAACACACTTATTTTAGTTGAAAAAGTAATATTTCACATCCAACCGTCATTTAAAGTCAAAAGATTAAATGTTAAAATGTCATCAATATTGACCATTTTTTGAACGTTCGACAGGTCATCGTTTTTCATCAGAAAATTGATTCTTTGGACTCTACCAAAAATGTTTCAAAATGTCATTGCGATCGGGCCTCATGTTGAATAACCACTTTTTAGACCCTCACAGTGACCAAAATTGCCAATTTTACAGAGTTTTCGCTTACTCAAAAGCTTCAATTTTGACCAATTTCAGGCACAAATATGACTTTAAACACACTTTTTTT
This sequence comes from Lissotriton helveticus, assembly GCF_964261635.1. Taxonomy (NCBI): domain Eukaryota; kingdom Metazoa; phylum Chordata; class Amphibia; order Caudata; family Salamandridae; genus Lissotriton; species Lissotriton helveticus. Next base: position 166,374 of record NW_027611998.1, read on the forward strand.
AGTTGAAAAAGTAATATTTCACATCCAACCGTCATTTAAAGTCAAAAGATTAAATGTTAAAATGTCATCAATATTGACCGTTTTTTTAACGTTCGACAGGTCCGGGGTCATCGTTTTTCATCAGAAAATTGATTTTTTGGACTCTACCAAAAATGATTCAAAATGTCATTGGGATCGGGCCTCATGTTGAATAACCACTTTTTAGACCCTCACAGTGACCAAAATTGCCATTTTTACAGAGTTTTCGCTTACTCAAAAGCTTCAATTTTGACCAATTTCAGGCACAGAAATGACTTTAAACACACTTATTTTAGTTGAAAAAGTAATAATTCACATCCAACCGTCATTTAAAGTCAAAAGATTAAATGTTAAAATTTCAACAATATTGAGCCTTTTTTGAACGTTCGACAGGTCCGGGGTCATCGTTTTTCATCAGAAAATTGATTTTTTGGACTCTACCAAAAATGATTCAAAATGTCATTGGGATCGGGCCTCATGTTGAATAACTACTTTTTAGACCCTCACAGTGACCAAAATTGCCATTTTTACAGAGTTTTCGCTTACTCAAAAGCTTCAATTTTGACCAATTTCAGGCACAGAAATGACTTTAAACACACTTATTTTAGTTGAAAAAGTAATAATTCACATCCAACCGTCATTTAAAGTCAAAAGATTAAATGTTAAAATTTCATCAATATTGACCACTTTTTTGAACGTTCGACAGGTCCGGGGTCATCGTTTTTCATCAGAAAATTGATTTTTTGGACTCTACCAAAAATGATTCAAAATGTCATTTGGATCGGGCCTCATGTTGAATAACCACTTTTTAGACCCTCACAGTGACCAAAATTGCCATTTTTACAGAGTTTTCGCTTACTCAAAAGATTCAATTTTGACCAATTTCAGGCACAGAAAAGACTTTAAACACACTTTTTTTTAGTTGAAAAAGTAATATTTCACATCCAACCGTCATTTAAAGTCAAAAGATTAAATGTTAAAATTTCATCAATATTGACCATTTTTTTAACGTTCGACAGGTCCGGGGTCATCGTTTTTCTTCAGAAAATTAATTTTTTGGACTCTACCAAAAATGATTCAAAATGTCATTGGGTTCGGGCCTCATGTTGAATAACCACTTTTTAGACCCTCACAGTGACCAAAATTGCCAATTTTACAGAGTTTTCGCTTACTCAAAAGCTTCAATTTTGACCAATTTCAGGCACGGAAATGACTTTAAACACACTTATTTTAGTTGAAAAAGTAAAAATTCACATCCAACCGTCATTTAAAGTCAAAAGATTAAATGTTAACATTTCATCAATATTGACCACTTTTTTGAACGTTCGACAGGTCCGGGGTCATCGTTTTTCATCAGAAAATTGATTTTTTGGACTCTACCAAAAATGATTCAAAATGTCATTGGGGTCGGGCCTCATGTTGAATAACCACTTTTTAGACCCTCACAGTGACCAAAATTGCCATTTTTACAGAGTTTTCGCTTACTCAAAAGCTTCAATTTTGACCAATTTCAGGCACAGAAATGACTTTAAACACACTTATTTTAGTTGAAAAAGTAATATTTTACATCCAACCGTCATTTAAAGTCAAAAGATTAAATGTTAAAATGTCATCAATATTGACCATTTTTTGAACGTTCGACAGGTCCGGGGTCATCGTTTTTCATCAGAAAATTGATTTTTTGGACTCTACCAAAAATGTTTCAAAATGTCATTGGGATCGGGCCTCATGTTGAATAACCACTTTTTAGACCCTCACAGTGACCAAAATTGCCATTTTTACAATGTTTTCGCTTACTCAAAAGCTTCAATTTTGACCAATTTCAGGCACAGAAATGACTTTAAACACACTTATTTTAGTTGAAAAAGTAATATTTCACATCCAACCGTCATTTAAAGTCAAAAGATTAAATGTTAAAATGTCATCAATATTGACAATTTTTTGAACGTTCGACAGGTCATCGTTTTTCATCAGAAAATTGATTCTTTGGACTCTACCAAAAATGTTTCGAAATGTCATTGGGATCGGGCCTCATGTTGAATAACCACTTTTTAGACCCTCACAGTGACCAAAATTGCCAATTTTACAGAGTTTTCGCTTACTCAAAAGCTTCAATTTTGACCAATTTCAGGCACAAATATGACTTTAAACACACTTTTTTTAGTTGAAAAAGTAATATTTCACATCCAACCGTCATTTAAAGTCAAAAGATTAAATGTTAAAATGTCATCAATATTGACCGTTTTTTTAACGTTCGACAGGTCATCGTTTTTCATCAGAAAATTGATTCTTTGGACTCTACCAAAAATGTTTCAAAATGTCATTGCGATCGGGCCTCATGTTGAATAACCACTTTTTAGACCCTCACAGTGACCAAAATTGCCAATTTTACAGAGTTTTCGCTTACTCAAAAGCTTCAATTTTGACCAATTTCAGGCACAAATATGACTTTAAACACACTTTTTTTAGTTGAAAAAGTAATATTTCACATCCAACCGTCATTTAAAGTCAAAAGATTAAATGTTAAAATTTCATCAATATTGACCGTTTTTTTAACGTTCGACAGGTCCGGGGTGATCGTTTTTCATCAGAAAATTGATTTTTTGGACTCTACCAAAAATGATTCAAAATGTCATTGGGATCGGGCCTCATGTTGAATAACCACTTTTTAGACCCTCACAGTGACCAAAATTGCCATTTTTACAGAGTTTTCGCTTACTCAAAAGCTTCAATTTTGACCAATTTCAGGCACAGAAATGACTTTAAACACACTTTTTTTAGTTGAAAAAGTAATATTTCACATCCAACCGTCATTTCAAGTCAAAAGATTAAATGTTAAAGTTTAATCATTATTGGCCATTTTTTGAACGTTCGACAGGTCCGGGGTCATCGTTTTTCATCAGAAAATTGATTTTTTGGACTCTACCAAAAATGATTCAAAATGTCATTGGGATCGGGCCTCATGTTGAATAACCACTTTTTAGACCCTCACAGTGACCAAAATTGCCATTTTTACAGAGTTTTCGCTTACTCAAAAGCTTCAATTTTGACCAATTTCAGGCACAGAAATGACTTTAACACACTTATTTTAGTTGAAAAAGTAATAATTCACATCCAACCGTCATTTAAAGTCAAAAGATTAAATGTTAAAATTTCAACAATATTGACCATTTTTTGAACGTTCGACAGGTCCGGGGTCATCGTTTTTCATCAGAAAATTGATTTTTTGGACTCTACCAAAAATGATTCAAAATGTCATTGGGATCGGGCCTCATGTTGAATAACTACTTTTTAGACCCTCACAGTGACCAAAATTGCCATTTTTACAGAGTTTTCGCTTACTCAAAAGCTTAAATTTTGACCAATTTCAGGCACAGAAATGACTTTAAACACACTTATTTTAGTTGAAAAAGTAATAATTCACATCCAACCGTCATTTAAAGTCAAAAGATTAAATGTTAAAATTTCATCAATATTGACCACTTTTTTGAACGTTCGACAGGTCCGGGGTCATCGTTTTTCATCAGAAAATTGATTTTTTGGACTCTACCAAAAATGATTCAAAATGTCATTTGGATCCGGCCTCATGTTGAATAACCACTTTTTAGACCCTCACAGTGACCAAAATTGCCATTTTTACAGAGTTTTCGCTTACTCAAAAGCTTCAATTTTGACCAATTTCAGGCACAGAAATGACTTTAAACACACTTATTTTAGTTGAAAAAGTAATATTTCACATCCAACCGTCATTTAAAGTCAAAAGATTAAATGTTAAAATGTCATCAATATTGACCGTTTTTTTAACGTTCGACAGGTCCGGGGTCATCGTTTTTCATCAGAAAATTGATTTTTTGGACTCTACCAAAAATGATTCAAAATGTCATTGGGATCGGGCCTCATGTTGAATAACCACTTTTTAGACCCTCACAGTGACCAAAATTGCCATTTTTACAGAGTTTTCGCTTACTCAAAAGCTTCAATTTTGACCAATTTCAGGCACAGAAATGACTTTAAACACACTTATTTTAGTTGAAAAAGTAATAATTCACATCCAACCGTCATTTAAAGTCAAAAGATTAAATGTTAAAATTTCAACAATATTGAGCATTTTTTGAACGTTCGACAGGTCCGGGGTCATCGTTTTTCATCAGAAAATTGATTTTTTGGACTCTACCAAAAATGATTCAAAATGTCATTGGGATCGGGCCTCATGTTGAATAACTACTTTTTAGACCCTCACAGTGACCAAAATTGCCATTTTTACAGAGTTTTCGCTTACTCAAAAGCTTCAATTTTGACCAATTTCAGGCACAGAAATGACTTTAAACACACTTATTTTAGTTGAAAAAGTAATAATTCACATCCAACCGTCATTTAAAGTCAAAAGATTAAATGTTAAAATTTCATCAATATTGACCACTTTTTTGAACGTTCGACAGGTCCGGGGTCATCGTTTTTCATCAGAAAATTGATTTTTTGGACTCTACCAAAAATGATTCAAAATGTCATTTGGATCGGGCCTCATGTTGAATAACCACTTTTTAGACCCTCACAGTGACCAAAATTGCCATTTTTACAGAGTTTTCGCTTACTCAAAAGATTCAATTTTGACCAATTTCAGGCACAGAAAAGACTTTAAACACACTTTTTTTTAGTTGAAAAAGTAATATTTCACATCCAACCGTCATTTAAAGTCAAAAGATTAAATGTTAAAATTTCATCAATATTGACCATTTTTTTAACGTTCGACAGGTCCGGGGTCATCGTTTTTCTTCAGAAAATTAATTTTTTGGACTCTACCAAAAATGATTCAAAATGTCATTGGGTTCGGGCCTCATGTTGAATAACCACTTTTTAGACCCTCACAGTGACCAAAATTGCCAATTTTACAGAGTTTTCGCTTACTCAAAAGCTTCAATTTTGACCAATTTCAGGCACGGAAATGACTTTAAACACACTTATTTTAGTTGAAAAAGTAAAAATTCACATCCAACCGTCATTTAAAGTCAAAAGATTAAATGTTAACATTTCATCAATATTGACCACTTTTTTGAACGTTCGACAGGTCCGGGGTCATCGTTTTTCATCAGAAAATTGACTTTTTTGGACTCTACCAAAAATGATTCAAAATGTCATTGGGGTCGGGCCTCATGTTGAATAACCACTTTTTAGACCCTCACAGTGACCAAAATTGCCATTTTTACAGAGTTTTCGCTTACTCAAAAGCTTCAATTTTGACCAATTTCAGGCACAGAAATGACTTTAAACACACTTATTTTAGTTGAAAAAGTAATATTTTACATCCAACCGTCATTTAAAGTCAAAAGATTAAATGTTAAAATGTCATCAATATTGACCATTTTTTGAACGTTCGACAGGTCGGGGTCATCGTTTTTCATCAGAAAATTGATTTTTTGGACTCTACCAAAAATGTTTCAAAATGTCATTGGGATCGGGCCTCATGTTGAATAACCACTTTTTAGACCCTCACAGTGACCAAAATTGCCATTTTTACAATGTTTTCGCTTACTCAAAAGCTTCAATTTTGACCAATTTCAGGCACAGAAATGACTTTAAACACACTTATTTTAGTTGAAAAAGTAATATTTCACATCCAACCGTCATTTAAAGTCAAAAGATTAAATGTTAAAATGTCATCAATATTGACAATTTTTTGAACGTTCGACAGGTCATCGTTTTTCATCAGAAAATTGATTCTTTGGACTCTACCAAAAATGTTTCGAAATGTCATTGGGATCGGGCCTCATGTTGAATAACCACTTTTTAGACCCTCACAGTGACCAAAATTGCCAATTTTACAGAGTTTTCGCTTACTCAAAAGCTTCAATTTTGACCAATTTCAGGCACAAATATGACTTTAAACACACTTTTTTTAGTTGAAAAAGTAATATTTCACATCCAACCGTCATTTAAAGTCAAAAGATTAAATGTTAAAATGTCATCAATATTGACCGTTTTTTTAACGTTCGACAGGTCATCGTTTTTCATCAGAAAATTGATTCTTTGGACTCTACCAAAAATGTTTCAAAATGTCATTGCGATCGGGCCTCATGTTGAATAACCACTTTTTAGACCCTCACAGTGACCAAAATTGCCAATTTTACAGAGTTTTCGCTTACTCAAAAGCTTCAATTTTGACCAATTTCAGGCACAAATATGACTTTAAACACACTTTTTTTAGTTGAAAAAGTAATATTTCACATCCAACCGTCATTTAAAGTCAAAAGATTAAATGTTAAAATTTCATCAATATTGACCGTTTTTTTAACGTTCGACAGGTCCGGGGTGATCGTTTTTCATCAGAAAATTGATTTTTTGGACTCTACCAAAAATGATTCAAAATGTCATTGGGATCGGGCCTCATGTTGAATAACCACTTTTTAGACCCTCACAGTGACCAAAATTGCCATTTTTACAGAGTTTTCGCTTACTCAAAAGCTTCAATTTTGACCAATTTCAGGCACAGAAATGACTTTAAACACACTTTTTTTAGTTGAAAAAGTAATATTTCACATCCAACCGTCATTTCAAGTCAAAAGATTAAATGTTAAAGTTTAATCATTATTGGCCATTTTTTGAACGTTCGACAGGTCCGGGGTCATCGTTTTTCATCAGAAAATTGATTTTTTGGACTCTACCAAAAATGATTCAAAATGTCATTGGGATCGGGCCTCATGTTGAATAACCACTTTTTAGACCCTCACAGTGACCAAAATTGCCATTTTTACAGAGTTTTCGCTTACTCAAAAGCTTCAATTTTGACCAATTTCAGGCACAGAAATGACTTTAACACACTTATTTTAGTTGAAAAAGTAATAATTCACATCCAACCGTCATTTAAAGTCAAAAGATTAAATGTTAAAATTTCAACAATATTGACCATTTTTTGAACGTTCGACAGGTCCGGGGTCATCGTTTTTCATCAGAAAATTGATTTTTTGGACTCTACCAAAAATGATTCAAAATGTCATTGGGATCGGGCCTCATGTTGAATAACTACTTTTTAGACCCTCACAGTGACCAAAATTGCCATTTTTACAGAGTTTTCGCTTACTCAAAAGCTTAAATTTTGACCAATTTCAGGCACAGAAATGACTTTAAACACACTTATTTTAGTTGAAAAAGTAATAATTCACATCCAACCGTCATTTAAAGTCAAAAGATTAAATGTTAAAATTTCATCAATATTGACCACTTTTTTGAACGTTCGACAGGTCCGGGGTCATCGTTTTTCATCAGAAAATTGATTTTTTGGACTCTACCAAAAATGATTCAAAATGTCATTTGGATCCGGCCTCATGTTGAATAACCACTTTTTAGACCCTCACAGTGACCAAAATTGCCATTTTTACAGAGTTTTCGCTTACTCAAAAGATTCAATTTTGACCAATTTCAGGCACAGAAAAGACTTTAAACACACTTTTTTTTAGTTGAAAAAGTAATATTTCACATCCAACCGTCATTTAAAGTCAAAAGATTAAATGTTAAAATTTCATCAATATTGACCATTTTTTTAACGTTCGACAGGTCCGGGGTCATCGTTTTTCTTCAGAAAATTGATTTTTTGGACACTACCAAAAATGATTCAAAATGTCATTGGGTTCGGGCCTCATGTTGAATAACCACTTTTTAGACCCTCACAGTGACCAAAATTGCCATTTTTACAGAGTTTTCGCTTACTCAAAAGCTTCAATTTTGACCAATTTCAGGCACGGAAATGACTTTAAACACACTTATTTTAGTTGAAAAAGTAAAAATTCACATCCAACCGTCATTTAAAGTCAAAAGATTAAATGTTAACATTTCATCAATATTGACCACTTTTTTGAACGTTCGACAGGTCCGGGGTCATCGTTTTTCATCAGAAAATTGATTTTTTGGACTCTACCAAAAATGATTCAAAATGTCATTGGGGTCGGGCCTCATGTTGAATAACCACTTTTTAGACCCTCACAGTGACCAAAATTGCCATTTTTACAGAGTTTTCGCTTACTCAAAAGCTTCAATTTTGACCAATTTCAGGCACAGAAATGACTTTAAACACACTTATTTTAGTTGAAAAAGTAATATTTTACATCCAACCGTCATTTAAAGTCAAAAGATTAAATGTTAAAATGTCATCAATATTGACCATTTTTTGAACGTTCGACAGGTCCGGGGTCATCGTTTTTCATCAGAAAATTGATTTTTTGGACTCTACCAAAAATGTTTCAAAATGTCATTGGGATCGGGCCTCATGTTGAATAACCACTTTTTAGACCCTCACAGTGACCAAAATTGCCATTTTTACAGAGTTTTCGCTTACTCAAAAGCTTCAATTTTGACCAATTTCAGGCACAGAAATGACTTTAAACACACTTATTTTAGTTGAAAAAGTAATAATTCACATCCAACCGTCATTTAAAGTCAAAAGATTAAATGTTAAAATTTCAACAATATTGACCATTTTTTGAACGTTCGACAGGTCCGGGGTCATCGTTTTTCATCAGAAAATTGATTTTTTGGACTCTACCAAAAATGATTCAAAATGTCATTGGGATCGGGCCTCATGTTGAATAACCACTTTTTAGACCCTCACAGTGACCAAAATTGCCATTTTTACAGAGTTTTCGCTTACTCAAAAGCTTCAATTTTGACCAATTTCAGGCACAGAAATGACTTTAAACACACTTATTTTAGTTGAAAAAGTAATAATTCACATCCAACCGTCATTTAAAGTCAAAAGATTAAATGTTAAAATCTCATCAATATTGACCACTTTTTTGAACGTTCGACAGGTCCGGGGTCATCGTTTTTCATCAGAAAATTGATTTTTTGGACTCTACCAAAAATGATTCAAAATGTCATTTGGATCCGGCCTCATGTTGAATAACCACTTTTTAGACCCTCACAGTGACCAAAATTGCCATTTTTACAGAGTTTTCGCTTACTCAAAAGATTCAATTTTGACCAATTTCAGGCACAGAAAAGACTTTAAACACACTTTTTTTAGTTGAAAAAGTAATATTTCACATCCAACCGTCATTTAAAGTCAAAAGATTAAATGTTAAAATTTCATCAATATTGACCATTTTTTTAACGTTCGACAGGTCCGGGGTCATCGTTTTTCTTCAGAAAATTGATTTTTTGGACTCTACCAAAAATGATTCAAAATGTCATTGGGTTCGGGCCTCATGTTGAATAACCACTTTTTAGACCCTCACAGTGACCAAAATTGCCATTTTTACAGAGTTTTCGCTTACTCAAAAGCTTCAATTTTGACCAATTTCAGGCACGGAAATGACTTTAAACACACTTATTTTAGTTGAAAAAGTAAAAATTCACATCCAACCGTCATTTAAAGTCAAAAGATTAAATGTTAACATTTCATCAATATTGACCACTTTTTTGAACGTTCGACAGGTCCGGGGTCATCGTTTTTCATCAGAAAATTGATTTTTTGGACTCTACCAAAAATGATTCAAAATGTCATTGGGGTCGGGCCTCATGTTGAATAACCACTTTTTAGACCCTCACAGTGACCAAAATTGCCATTTTTACAGAGTTTTCGCTTACTCAAAAGCTTCAATTTTGACCAATTTCAGGCACAGAAATGACTTTAAACACACTTATTTTAGTTGAAAAAGTAATATTTTACATCCAACCGTCATTTAAAGTCAAAAGATTAAATGTTAAAATGTCATCAATATTGACCATTTTTTGAACGTTCGACAGGTCCGGGGTCATCGTTTTTCATCAGAAAATTGATTTTTTGGACTCTACCAAAAATGTTTCAAAATGTCATTGGGATCGGGCCTCATGTTGAATAACCACTTTTTAGACCCTCACAGTGACCAAAATTGCCATTTTTACAGAGTTTTCGCTTACTCAAAAGCTTCAATTTTGACCAATTTCAGGCACAGAAATGACTTTAAACACACTTATTTTAGTTGAAAAAGTAATAATTCACATCCAACCGTCATTTAAAGTCAAAAGATTAAATGTTAAAATTTCAACAATATTGACCATTTTTTGAACGTTCGACAGGTCCGGGGTCATCGTTTTTCATCAGAAAATTGATTTTTTGGACTCTACCAAAAATGATTCAAAATGTCATTGGGATCGGGCCTCATGTTGAATAACCACTTTTTAGACCCTCACAGTGACCAAAATTGCCATTTTTACAGAGTTTTCGCTTACTCAAAAGCTTCAATTTTGACCAATTTCAGGCACAGAAATGACTTTAAACACACTTATTTTAGTTGAAAAAGTAATAATTCACATCCAACCGTCATTTAAAGTCAAAAGATTAAATGTTAAAATCTCATCAATATTGACCACTTTTTTGAACGTTCGACAGGTCCGGGGTCATCGTTTTTCATCAGAAAATTGATTTTTTGGACTCTACCAAAAATGATTCAAAATGTCATTTGGATCGGGCCTCATGTTGAATAACCACTTTTTAGACCCTCACAGTGACCAAAATTGCCATTTTTACAGAGTTTTCACTTACTCAAAAGATTCAATTTTGACCAATTTCAGGCACAGAAAAGACTTTAAACACACTTTTTTTTAGTTGAAAAAGTAATATTTCACATCCAACCGTCATTTAAAGTCAAAAGATTAAATGTTAAAATTTCATCAATATTGACCATTTTTTTAACGTTCGACAGGTCCGGGGTCATCGTTTTTCTTCAGAAAATTGATTTTTTGGACTCTACCAAAAATGATTCAAAATGTCATTGGGTTCGGGCCTCATGTTGAATAACCACTTTTTAGACCCTCACAGTGACCAAAATTGCCATTTTTACAGAGTTTTCGCTTACTCAAAAGCTTCAATTTTGACCAATTTCAGGCACGGAAATGACTTTAAACACACTTATTTTAGTTGAAAAAGTAAAAATTCACATCCAACCGTCATTTAAAGTCAAAAGATTAAATGTTAACATTTCATCAATATTGACCACTTTTTTGAACGTTCGACAGGTCCGGGGTCATCGTTTTTCATCAGAAAATTGATTTTTTGGACTCTACCAAAAATGTTTCAAAATGTCATTGCGATCGGGCCTCATGTTGAATAACCACTTTTTAGACCCTCACAGTGACCAAAATTGCCAATTTTACAGAGTTTTCGCTTACTCAAAAGCTTCAATTTTGACCAATTTCAGGCACAAATATGACTTTAAACACACTTTTTTTAGTTGAAAAAGTAATATTTCACATCCAACCGTCATTTAAAGTCAAAAGATTAAATGTTAAAATTTCATCAATATTGACCGTTTTTTTAACGTTCGACAGGTCCGGGGTGATCGTTTTTCATCAGAAAATTGATTTTTTGGTCTCTACCAAAAATGATTCAAAATGTCATTGGGATCGGGCCTCATGTTGAATAACCACTTTTTAGACCCTCACAGTGACCAAAATTGCCATTTTTACAGAGTTTTCGCTTACTCAAAAGCTTCAATTTTGACCAATTTCACGCACAGAAATGACTTTAAACACACTTTTTTTAGTTGAAAAAGTAATATTTCACATCCAACCGTCATTTCAAGTCAAAAGATTAAATGTTAAAGTTTAATCATTATTGGCCATTTTTTGAACGTTCGACAGGTCCGGGGTCATTGTTTTTCATCAGAAAATTGATTTTTTGGACTCTACCAAAAATGATTCAAAATGTCATTGGGATCGGGCCTCATGTTGAATAACCACTTTTTAGACCCTCACTGTGACCAAAATTGCCATTTTTACAGAGTTTTCGCTTACTCAAAAGCTTCAATTTTGACCAATTTCAGGCACAGAAATGACTTTAACACACTTATTTTAGTTGAAAAAGTAATAATTCACATCCAACCGTCATTTAAAGTCAAAAGATTAAATGTTAAAATTTCAACAATATTGACCATTTTTTGAACGTTCGACAGGTCCGGGGTCATCGTTTTTCATCAGAAAATTGATTTTTTTGGACTCTACCAAAAATGATTCAAAATGTCATTGGGATCGGGCCTCATGTTGAATAACTACTTTTTAGACCCTCACAGTGACCAAAATTGCCATTTTTACAGAGTTTTCGCTTACTCAAAAGCTTCAATTTTGACCAATTTCAGGCACAGAAATGACTTTAAACACACTTATTTTAGTTGAAAAAGTAATAATTCACATCCAACCGTCATTTAAAGTCAAAAGATTAAATGTTAAAATTTCATCAATATTGACCACTTTTTTGAACGTTCGACAGGTCCGGGGTCATCGTTTTTCATCAGAAAATTGATTTTTTGGACTCTACCAAAAATGATTCAAAATGTCATTTGGATCGGGCCTCATGTTGAATAACCACTTTTTAGACCCTCACAGTGACCAAAATTGCCATTTTTACAGAGTTTTCGCTTACTCAAAAGATTCAATTTTGACCAATTTCAGGCACAGAAAAGACTTTAAACACACTTTTTTTTAGTTGAAAAAGTAATATTTCACATCCAACCGTCATTTAAAGTCAAAAGATTAAATGTTAAAATTTCATCAATATTGACCATTTTTTTAACGTTCGACAGGTCCGGGGTCATCGTTTTTCTTCAGAAAATTGATTTTTTGGACTCTACCAAAAATGATTCAAAATGTCATTGGGTTCGGGCCTCATGTTGAATAACCACTTTTTAGACCCTCACAGTGACCAAAATTGCCATTTTTACAGAGTTTTCGCTTACTCAAAAGCTTCAATTTTGACCAATTTCAGGCACGGAAATGACTTTAAACACACTTATTTTAGTTGAAAAAGTAAAAATTCACATCCAACCGTCATTTAAAGTCAAAAGATTAAATGTTAACATTTCATCAATATTGACCACTTTTTTGAACGTTCGACAGGTCCGGGGTCATCGTTTTTCATCAGAAAATTGATTTTTTGGACTCTACCAAAAATGATTCAAAATGTCATTGGGGTCGGGCCTCATGTTGAATAACCACTTTTTAGACCCTCACAGTGACCAAAATTGCCATTTTTACAGAGTTTTCGCTTACTCAAAAGCTTCAATTTTGACCAATTTCAGGCACAGAAATGACTTTAAACACACTTATTTTAGTTGAAAAAGTAATATTTTACATCCAACCGTCATTTAAAGTCAAAAGATTAAATGTTAAAATGTCATCAATATTGACCATTTTTTGAACGTTCGACAGGTCCGGGGTCATCGTTTTTCATCAGAAAATTGATTTTTTGGACTCTACCAAAAATGTTTCAAAATGTCATTGGGATCGGGCCTCATGTTGAATAACCACTTTTTAGACCCTCACAGTGACCAAAATTGCCATTTTTACAGAGTTTTCGCTTACTCAAAAGCTTCAATTTTGACCAATTTCAGGCACAGAAATGACTTTAAACACACTTATTTTAGTTGAAAAAGTAATATTTCACATCCAACCGTCATTTAAAGTCAAAAGATTAAATGTTAAAATGTCATCAATATTGACCATTTTTTGAACGTTCGACAGGTCATCGTTTTTCATCAGAAAATTGATTCTTTGGACTCTACCAAAAATGTTTCAAAATGTCATTGGGATCGGGCCTCATGTTGAATAACCACTTTTTAGACCCTCACAGTGACCAAAATTGCCAATTTTACAGAGTTTTCGCTTACTCAAAAGCTTCAATTTTGACCAATTTCAGGCACAAATATGACTTTAAACACACTTTTTTTAGTTGAAAAAATAATATTTCACATCCAACCGTCATTTAAAGTCAAAAGATTAAATGTTAAAATTTCATCAATATTGACAGTTTTTTTAACGTTCGACAGGTCCGGGGTCATCGTTTTTCATCAGAAAATTGATTTTTTGGACTCTACCAAAAATGATTCAAAATGTCATTGGGGTCGGGCCTCATGTTGAATAACCACTTTTTAGACCCTCACAGTGACCAAAATTGCCATTTTTACAGAGTTTTCGCTTACTCAAAAGCTTCAATTTTGACCAATTTCAGGCACAGAAATGACTTTAAACACACTTTTTTTAGTTGAAAAAGTAATATTTCACATCCAACCGTCATTTCAAGTCAAAAGATTAAATGTTAAAGTTTAATCATTATTGGCCATTTTTTGAACGTTCGACAGGTCCGGGGTCATCGTTTTTCATCAGAAAATTGATTTTTTGGACTCTACCAAAAATGATTCAAAATGTCATTGGGATCGGGCCTCATGTTGAATAACCACTTTTTAGACCCTCACAGTGACCAAAATTGCCATTTTTACAGAGTTTTCGCTTACTCAAAAGCTTCAATTTTGACCAATTTCAGGCACAGAAATGACTTTAAACACACTTATTTTAGTTGAAAAAGTAATAATTCACATCCAACCGTCATTTAAAGTCAAAAGATTAAATGTTAAAATTTCAACAATATTGACCATTTTTTGAACGTTCGACAGGTCCGGGGTCATCGTTTTTCATCAGAAAATTGATTTTTTGGACTCTACCAAAAATGATTCAAAATGTCATTGGGATCGGGCCTCATGTTGAATAACTACTTTTTAGACCCTCACAGTGACCAAAATTGCCATTTTTACAGAGTTTTCGCTTACTCAAAAGCTTCAATTTTGACCAATTTCAGGCACAGAAATGACTTTAAACACACTTATTTTAGTTGAAAAAGTAATAATTCACATCCAACCGTCATTTAAAGTCAAAAGATTAAATGTTAAAATTTCATCAATATTGACCACTTTTTTGAACGTTCGACAGGTCCGGGGTCATCGTTTTTCATCAGAAAATTGATTTTTTGGACTCTACCAAAAATGATTCAAAATGTCATTTGGATCGGGCCTCATGTTGAATAACCACTTTTTAGACCCTCACAGTGACCAAAATTGCCATTTTTACAGAGTTTTCGCTTACTCAAAAGCTTCAATTTTGACCAATTTCAGGCACGGAAATGACTTTAAACACACTTATTTTAGTTGAAAAAGTAAAAATTCACATCCAACCGTCATTTAAAGTCAAAAGATTAAATGTTAACATTTCATCAATATTGACCACTTTTTTGAACGTTCGACAGGTCCGGGGTCATCGTTTTTCATCAGAAAATTGATTTTTTGGACTCTACCAAAAATGATTCAAAATGTCATTGGGGTCGGGCCTCATGTTGAATAACCACTTTTTAGACCCTCACAGTGACCAAAATTGCCATTTTTACAGAGTTTTCGCTTACTCAAAAGCTTCAATTTTGACCAATTTCAGGCACAGAAATGACTTTAAACACACTTATTTTAGTTGAAAAAGTAATATTTTACATCCAACCGTCATTTAAAGTCAAAAGATTAAATGTTAAAATGTCATCAATATTGACCATTTTTTGAACGTTCGACAGGTCCGGGGTCATCGTTTTTCATCAGAAAATTGATTTTTTGGACTCTACCAAAAATGTTTCAAAATGTCATTGGGATCGGGCCTCATGTTGAATAACCACTTTTTAGACCCTCACAGTGACCAAAATTGCCATTTTTACAGAGTTTTCGCTTACTCAAAAGCTTCAATTTTGACCAATTTCAGGCACAGAAATGACTTTAAACACACTTATTTTAGTTGAAAAAGTAATATTTCACATCCAACCGTCATTTAAAGTCAAAAGATTAAATGTTAAAATGTCATCAATATTGACCATTTTTTGAACGTTCGACAGGTCATCGTTTTTCATCAGAAAATTGATTCTTTGGACTCTACCAAAAATGTTTCAAAATGTCATTGGGATCGGGCCTCATGTTGAATAACCACTTTTTAGACCCTCACAGTGACCAAAATTGCCAATTTTACAGAGTTTTCGCTTACTCAAAAGCTTCAATTTTGACCAATTTCAGGCACAAATATGACTTTAAACACACTTTTTTTAGTTGAAAAAGTAATATTTCACATCCAACCGTCATTTAAAGTCAAAAGATTAAATGTAAAAATTTCATCAATATTGACAGTTTTTTTAACGTTCGACAGGTCCGGGGTCATCGTTTTTCATCAGAAAATTGATTTTTTGGACTCTACCAAAAATGATTCAAAATGTCATTGGGGTCGGGCCTCATGTTGAATAACCACTTTTTAGACCCTCACAGTGACCAAAATTGCCATTTTTACAGAGTTTTCGCTTACTCAAAAGCTTCAATTTTGACCAATTTCAGGCACAGAAATGACTTTAAACACACTTTTTTTAGTTGAAAAAGTAATATTTCACATCCAACCGTCATTTCAAGTCAAAAGATTAAATGTTAAAGTTTAATCATTATTGGCCATTTTTTGAACGTTCGACAGGTCCGGGGTCATCGTTTTTCATCAGAAAATTGATTTTTTGGACTCTACCAAAAATGATTCAAAATGTCATTGGGATCGGGCCTCATGTTGAATAACCACTTTTTAGACCCTCACAGTGACCAAAATTGCCATTTTTACAGAGTTTTCGCTTACTCAAAAGCTTCAATTTTGACCAATTTCAGGCACAGAAATGACTTTAAACACACTTATTTTAGTTGAAAAAGTAATAATTCACATCCAACCGTCATTTAAAGTCAAAAGATTAAATGTTAAAATTTCAACAATATTGACCATTTTTTGAACGTTCGACAGGTCCGGGGTCATCGTTTTTCATCAGAAAATTGATTTTTTGGACTCTACCAAAAATGATTCAAAATGTCATTGGGATCGGGCCTCATGTTGAATAACTACTTTTTAGACCCTCACAGTGACCAAAATTGCCATTTTTACAGAGTTTTCGCTTACTCAAAAGCTTCAATTTTGACCAATTTCAGGCACAGAAATGACTTTAAACACACTTATTTTAGTTGAAAAAGTAATAATTCACATCCAACCGTCATTTAAAGTCAAAAGATTAAATGTTAAAATTTCATCAATATTGACCACTTTTTTGAACGTTCGACAGGTCCGGGGTCATCGTTTTTCATCAGAAAATTGATTTTTTGGACTCTACCAAAAATGATTCAAAATGTCATTTGGATCGGGCCTCATGTTGAATAACCACTTTTTAGACCCTCACAGTGACCAAAATTGCCATTTTTACAGAGTTTTCGCTTACTCAAAAGATTCAATTTTGACCAATTTCAGGCACAGAAATGACTTTAAACACACTTTTTTTTAGTTGAAAAAGTAATATTTCACATCCAAACGTCATTTAAAGTCAAAAGATTAAATGTTAAAATTTCATCAATATTGACCATTTTTTTAACGTTCGACAGGTCCGGGGTCATCGTTTTTCTTCAGAAAATTGATTTTTTGGACTCTACCAAAAATGATTCAAAATGTCATTGGGTTCGGGCCTCATGTTGAATAACCACTTTTTAGACCCTCACAGTGACCAAAATTGCCATTTTTACAGAGTTTTCGCTTACTCGAATGCTTCAATTTTGACCAATTTCAGGCACGGAAATGACTTTAAACACACTTATTTTAGTTGAAAAAGTAAAAATTCACATCCAACCGTCATTTAAAGTCAAAAGATTAAATGTTAAAATTTCATCAATATTGACCACTTTTTTGACCGTTCGACAGGTCCGGGGTCATCGTTTTTCATCACAAAACTGATTTTTTGGACTCTACCAAAAATGATTCAAAATGTCATTGGGGTCGGGCCTCATGTTGAATAACCACTTTTTAGACCCTCACAGTGACCAAAATTGCCATTTTTACAGAGTTTTCGCTTACTCAAAAGCTTCAATTTTGACCAATTTCAGGCACAGAAATGACTTTAAACACACTTATTTTAGTTGAAAAAGTAATATTTCACATCCAACCGTCATTTAAAGTCAAAAGAATAAATGTTAAAATGTCATCAATATTGACCATTTTTTGAACGTTCGACAGGTCATCGTTTTTCATCAGAAAATTGATTCTTTGGACTCTACCAAAAATGTTTCAAAATGTCATTGGGATCGGGCCTCATGTTGAATAACCACTTTTTAGACCCTCACAGTGACCAAAATTGCCAATTTTACAGAGTTTTCGCTTACTCAAAAGCTTCAATTTTGACCAATTTCAGGCACAAATATGACTTTAAACACACTTTTTTTAGTTGAAAAAGTAATATTTCACATCCAACCGTCATTTAAAGTCAAAAGATTAAATGTTAAAATTTCATCAATATTGACCGTTTTTTTAACGTTCGACAGGTCCGGGGTCATCGTTTTTCATCAGAAAATTGATTTTTTGGACTCTACCAAAAATGATTCAAAATGTCATTGGGATCGGGCCTCATGTTGAATAACTACTTTTTAGACCCTCACAGTGACCAAAATTGCCATTTTTACAGAGTTTTCGCTTACTCAAAAGCTTCAATTTTGACCAATTTCAGGCACAGAAATGACTTTAAACACACTTATTTTAGTTGAAAAAGTAATAATTCACATCCAACCGTCATTTAAAGTCAAAAGATTAAATGTTAAAATTTCATCAATATTGACCACTTTTTTGAACGTTCGACAGGTCCGGGGTCATCGTTTTTCATCAGAAAATTGATTTTTTGGACTCTACCAAAAATGATTCAAAATGTCATTTGGATCGGGCCTCATGTTGAATAACCACTTTTTAGACCCTCACAGTGACCAAAATTGCCATTTTTACAGAGTTTTCGCTTACTCAAAAGATTCAATTTTGACCAATTTCAGGCACAGAAATGACTTTAAACACACTTTTTTTTAGTTGAAAAAGTAATATTTCACATCCAACCGTCATTTAAAGTCAAAAGATTAAATGTTAAAATTTCATCAATATTGACCATTTTTTTAACGTTCGACAGGTCCGGGGTCATCGTTTTTCTTCAGAAAATTGATTTTTTGGACTCTACCAAAAATGATTCAAAATGTCATTGGGTTCGGGCCTCATGTTGAATAACCACTTTTTAGACCCTCACAGTGACCAAAATTGCCATTTTTACAGAGTTTTCGCTTACTCAAAAGCTTCAATTTTGACCAATTTCAGGCACGGAAATGACTTTAAACACACTTATTTTAGTTGAAAAAGTAAAAATTCACATCCAACCGTCATTTAAAGTCAAAAGATTAAATGTTAAAATTTCATCAATATTGACCACTTTTTTGAACGTTCGACAGGTCCGGGGTCATCGTTTTTCATCAGAAAATTGATTTTTTGGACTCTACCAAAAATGATTCAAAATGTCATTGGGGTCGGGCCTCATGTTGAATAACCACTTTTTAGACCCTCACAGTGACCAAAATTGCCATTTTTACAGAGTTTTCGCTTACTCAAAAGCTTCAATTTTGACCAATTTCAGGCACAGAAATGACTTTAAAAACACTTATTTTAGTTGAAAAAGTAATATTTCACATCCAACCGTCATTTAAAGTCAAAAGATTAAATGTTAAAATGTCATCAATATTGACCATTTTTTGAACGTTCGACAGGTCCGGGGTCATCGTTTTTCATCAGAAAATTGATTTTTTGGACTCTTCCAAAAATGTTTCAAAATGTCATTGGGATCGGGCCTCATGTTGAATAACCACTTTTTAGACCCTCACAGTGACCAAAATTGCCATTTTTACAGAGTTTTCGCTTACTCAAAAGCTTCAATTTTGACCAATTTCAGGCACAGAAATGACTTTAAACACACTTATTTTAGTTGAAAAAGTAATATTTCACATCCAACCGTCATTTAAAGTCAAAAGATTAAATGTTAAAATGTCATCAATATTGACCATTTTTTGAACGTTCGACAGGTCCGGGGTCATCGTTTTTCATCAGAAAATTGATTTTTTGGACTCTACCAAAAATGATTCAAAATGTCATTGGGATCGGGCCTCATGTTGAATAACTACTTTTTAGACCCTCACAGTGACCAAAATTGCCATTTTTACAGAGTTTTCGCTTACTCAAAAGCTTCAATTTTGACCAATTTCAGGCACAGAAATGACTTTAAACACACTTATTTTAGTTGAAAAAGTAATAATTCACATCCAACCGTCATTTAAAGTCAAAAGATTAAATGTTAAAATTTCATCAATATTGACCACTTTTTTGAACGTTCGACAGGTCCGGGGTCATCGTTTTTCATCAGAAAATTTATTTTTTGGACTCTACCAAAAATGATTCAAAATGTCATTTGGATCGGGCCTCATGTTGAATAACCACTTTTTAGACCCTCACAGTGACCAAAATTGCCATTTTTACAGAGTTTTCGCTTACTCAAAAGATTCAATTTTGACCAATTTCAGGCACAGAAATGACTTTAAACACACTTTTTTTTAGTTGAAAAAGTAATATTTCACATCCAACCGTCATTTAAAGTCAAAAGATTAAATGTTAAAATTTCATCAATATTGACCATTTTTTTAACGTTCGACAGGTCCGGGGTCATCGTTTTTCTTCAGAAAATTGATTTTTTGGACTCTACCAAAAATGATTCAAAATGTCATTGGGTTCGGGCCTCATGTTGAATAACCACTTTTTAGACCCTCACAGTGACCAAAATTGCCATTTTTACAGAGTTTTCGCTTACTCAAAAGCTTCAATTTTGACCAATTTCAGGCACGGAAATGACTTTAAACACACTTATTTTAGTTGAAAAAGTAAAAATTCACATCCAACCGTCATTTAAAGTCAAAAGATTAAATGTTAAAATTTC
Organism: Lissotriton helveticus; assembly: GCF_964261635.1. Lineage (NCBI taxonomy): Eukaryota > Metazoa > Chordata > Amphibia > Caudata > Salamandridae > Lissotriton > Lissotriton helveticus. The sequence goes on from NW_027611998.1 coordinate 187,009, forward strand.
ATCAATATTGACCACTTTTTTGAACGTTCGACAGGTCCGGGGTCATCGTTTTTCATCAGAAAATTGATTTTTTGGACTCTACCAAAAATGATTCAAAATGTCATTGGGGTCGGGCCTCATGTTGAATAACCACTTTTTAGACCCTCACAGTGACCAAAATTGCCATTTTTACAGAGTTTTCGCTTACTCAAAAGCTTCAATTTTGACCAATTTCAGGCACAGAAATGACTTTAAAAACACTTATTTTAGTTGAAAAAGTAATATTTCACATCCAACCGTCATTTAAAGTCAAAAGATTAAATGTTAAAATGTCATCAATATTGACCATTTTTTGAACGTTCGACAGGTCCGGGGTCATCGTTTTTCATCAGAAAATTGATTTTTTGGACTCTTCCAAAAATGTTTCAAAATGTCATTGGGATCGGGCCTCATGTTGAATAACCACTTTTTAGACCCTCACAGTGACCAAAATTGCCATTTTTACAGAGTTTTCGCTTACTCAAAAGCTTCAATTTTGACCAATTTCAGGCACAGAAATGACTTTAAACACACTTATTTTAGTTGAAAAAGTAATATTTCACATCCAACCGTCATTTAAAGTCAAAAGATTAAATGTTAAAATGTCATCAATATTGACCATTTTTTGAACGTTCGACAGGTCATCGTTTTTCATCAGAAAATTGATTCTTTGGACTCTACCAAAAATGTTTCAAAATGTCATTGGGATCGGGCCTCATGTTGAATAACCACTTTTTAGACCCTCACAGTGACCAAAATTGCCAATTTTACAGAGTTTTCGCTTGCTCAAAAGCTTCAATTTTGACCAATTTCAGGCACAAATATGACTTTAAACACACTTTTTTTAGTTGAAAAAGTAATATTTCACATCCAACCGTCATTTAAAGTCAAAAGATTAAATGTTAAAATTTCATCAATATTGACCGTTTTTTTAACGTTCGACAGGTCCGGGGTCATCGTTTTTCATCAGAAAATTGATTTTTTGGACTCTACCAAAAATGATTCAAAATGTCATTGGGATCGGGCCTCATGTTGAATAACTACTTTTTAGACCCTCACAGTGACCAAAATTGCCATTTTTACAGAGTTTTCGCTTACTCAAAAGCTTCAATTTTGACCAATTTCAGGCACAGAAATGACTTTAAACACACTTATTTTAGTTGAAAAAGTAATAATTCACATCCAACCGTCATTTAAAGTCAAAAGATTAAATGTTAAAATTTCATCAATATTGACCACTTTTTTGAACGTTCGACAGGTCCGGGGTCGTCGTTTTTCATCAGAAAATTGATTTTTTGGACTCTACCAAAAATGATTCAAAATGTCATTTGGATCGGGCCTCATGTTGAATAACCACTTTTTAGACCCTCACAGTGACCAAAATTGCCATTTTTACAGAGTTTTCGCTTATTCAAAAGATTCAATTTTGACCAATTTCAAGCACAGAAAAGACTTTAAACACACTTTTTTTTAGTTGAAAAAGTAATATTTCACATCCAACCGTCATTTAAAGTCAAAAGATTAAATGTTAAAATTTCATCAATATTGACCATTTTTTTAACGTTCGACAGGTCCGGGGTCATCGTTTTTCATCAGAAAATTGATTTTTTGGACTCTACCAAAAATGATTCAAAATGTCATTGGGGTCGGGCCTCATGTTGAATAACCACTTTTTAGACCCTCACAGTGACCAAAATTGCCATTTTTACAGAGTTTTCGCTTACTCAAAAGCTTCAATTTTGACCAATTTCAGGCACAGAAATGACTTTAAAAACACTTATTTTAGTTGAAAAAGTAATATTTCACATCCAACCGTCATTTAAAGTCAAAAGATTAAATGTTAAAATGTCATCAATATTGACCATTTTTTGAACGTTCGACAGGTCCGGGGTCATCGTTTTTCATCAGAAAATTGATTTTTTGGACTCTTCCAAAAATGTTTCAAAATGTCATTGGGATCGGGCCTCATGTTGAATAACCACTTTTTAGACCCTCACAGTGACCAAAATTGCCATTTTTACAGAGTTTTCGCTTACTCAAAAGCTTCAATTTTGACCAATTTCAGGCACAGAAATGACTTTAAACACACTTATTTTAGTTGAAAAAGTAATATTTCACATCCAACCGTCATTTAAAGTCAAAAGATTAAATGTTAAAATGTCATCAATATTGACCATTTTTTGAACGTTCGACAGGTCATCGTTTTTCATCAGAAAATTGATTCTTTGGACTCTACCAAAAATGTTTCAAAATGTCATTGGGATCGGGCCTCATGTTGAATAACCACTTTTTAGACCCTCACAGTGACCAAAATTGCCAATTTTACAGAGTTTTCGCTTGCTCAAAAGCTTCAATTTTGACCAATTTCAGGCACAAATATGACTTTAAACACACTTTTTTTAGTTGAAAAAGTAATATTTCACATCCAACCGTCATTTAAAGTCAAAAGATTAAATGTTAAAATTTCATCAATTTTGCCCATTTTTTTAACGTTCGACAGGTCCGGGGTCATCGTTTTTCATCAGAAAATTGATTTTTTGGACTCTACCAAAAATGATTCAAAATGTCATTGGGATCGGGCCTCATGTTGAATAACTACTTTTTAGACCCTCACAGTGACCAAAATTGCCATTTTTACAGAGTTTTCGCTTACTCAAAAGCTTCAATTTTGACCAATTTCAGGCACAGAAATGACTTTAAACACACTTATTTTAGTTGAAAAAGTAATAATTCACATCCAACCGTCATTTAAAGTCAAAAGATTAAATGTTAAAATTTCATCAATATTGACCACTTTTTTGAACGTTCGACAGGTCCGGGGTCATCGTTTTTCATCAGAAAATTTATTTTTTGGACTCTACCAAAAATGATTCAAAATGTCATTTGGATCGGGCCTCATGTTGAATAACCACTTTTTAGACCCTCACAGTGACCAAAATTGCCATTTTTACAGAGTTTTCGCTTATTCAAAAGATTCAATTTTGACCAATTTCAGGCACAGAAAAGACTTTAAACACACTTTTTTTTAGTTGAAAAAGTAATATTTCACATCCAACCGTCATTTAAAGTCAAAAGATTAAATGTTAAAATTTCATCAATATTGACCATTTTTTTAACGTTCGACAGGTCCGGGGTCATCGTTTTTCTTCAGAAAATTGATTTTTTGGACTCTACCAAAAATGATTCAAAATGTCATTGGGTTCGGGCCTCATGTTGAATAACCACTTTTTAGACCCTCACAGTGACCAAAATTGCCATTTTTACAGAGTTTTCGCTTACTCAAAAGCTTCAATTTTGACCAATTTCAGGCACGGAAATGACTTTAAACACACTTATTTTAGTTGAAAAAGTAAAAATTCACATCCAACCGTCATTTAAAGTCAAAAGATTAAATGTTAACATTTCATCAATATTGACCACTTTTTTGAACGTTCGACAGGTCCGGGGTCATCGTTTTTCATCAGAAAATTGATTTTTTGGACTCTACCAAAAATGATTCAAAATGTCATTTGGATCGGGCCTCATGTTGAATAACCACTTTTTAGACCCTCACAGTGACCAAAATTGCCATTTTTACAGAGTTTTCGCTTACTCAAAAGATTCAATTTTGACCAATTTCAGGCACAGAAATGACTTTAAACACACTTTTTTTTAGTTGAAAAAGTAATATTTCACATCCAACCGTCATTTAAAGTCAAAAGATTAAATGTTAAAATTTCATCAATATTGACCATTTTTTTAACGTTCGACAGGTCCGGGGTCATCGTTTTTCTTCAGAAAATTGATTTTTTGGACTCTACCAAAAATGATTCAAAATGTCATTGGGTTCGGGCCTCATGTTGAATAACCACTTTTTAGACCCTCACAGTGACCAAAATTGCCATTTTTACAGAGTTTTCGCTTACTCAAATGCTTCAATTTTGACCAATTTCAGGCACGGAAATGACTTTAAACACACTTATTTTAGTTGAAAAAGTAAAAATTCACATCCAACCGTCATTTAAAGTCAAAAGATTAAATGTTAAAATTTCATCAATATTGACCACTTTTTTGAACGTTCGACAGGTCCGGGGTCATCGTTTTTCATCAGAAAATTGATTTTTTGGACTCTACCAAAAATGATTCAAAATGTCATTGGGGTCGGGCCTCATGTTGAATAACCACTTTTTAGACCCTCACAGTGACCAAAATTGCCATTTTTACAGAGTTTTCGCTTACTCAAAAGCTTCAATTTTGACCAATTTCAGGCACAGAAATGACTTTAAACACACTTATTTTAGTTGAAAAAGTAATATTTCACATCCAACCGTCATTTAAAGTCAAAAGATTAAATGTTAAAATGTCATCAATATTGACCATTTTTTGAACGTTCGACAGGTCCGGGGTCATCGTTTTTCATCAGAAAATTGATTTTTTGGACTCTACCAAAAATGTTTCAAAATGTCATTGGGATCGGGCCTCATGTTGAATAACCACTTTTTAGACCCTCACAGTGACCAAAATTGCCATTTTTACAGAGTTTTCGCTTACTCAAAAGCTTCAATTTTGACCAATTTCAGGCACAGAAATGACTTTAAACACACTTATTTTAGTTGAAAAAGTAATATTTCACATCCAACCGTCATTTAAAGTCAAAAGATTAAATGTTAAAATGTCATCAATATTGACCATTTTTTGAACGTTCGACAGGTCATCGTTTTTCATCAGAAAATTGATTCTTTGGACTCTACCAAAAATGTTTCAAAATGTCATTGGGATCGGGCCTCATGTTGAATAACCACTTTTTAGACCCTCACAGTGACCAAAATTGCCAATTTTACAGAGTTTTCGCTTACTCAAAAGCTTCAATTTTGACCAATTTCAGGCACAAATATGACTTTAAACACACTTTTTTTAGTTGAAAAAGTAATATTTCACATCCAACCATCATTTAAAGTCAAAAGATTAAATGTTAAAATTTCATCAATATTGACCGTTTTTTTAACGTTCGACAGGTCCGGGGTCATCGTTTTTCATCAGAAAATTGATTTTTTGGACTCTACCAAAAATGATTCAAAATGTCATTGGGATCGGGCCTCATGTTGAATAACCACTTTTTAGACCCTCACAGTGACCAAAATTGCCATTTTTACAGAGTTTTCGCTTACTCAAAAGCTTCAATTTTGACCAATTTCAGGCACAGAAATGACTTTAAACACACTTATTTTAGTTGAAAAAGTAATAATTCACATCCAACCGTCATTTAAAGTCAAAAGATTAAATGTTAAAATTTCAACAATATTGACCATTTTTTGAACGTTCGACAGGTCCGGGGTCATCGTTTTTCATCAGAAAATTGATTTTTTGGACTCTACCAAAAATGATTCAAAATGTCATTGGGATCGGGCCTCATGTTGAATAACTACTTTTTAGACCCTCACAGTGACCAAAATTGTCATTTTTACAGAGTTTTCGCTTACTCAAAAGCTTCAATTTTGACCAATTTCAGGCACAGAAATGACTTTAAACACACTTATTTTAGTTGAAAAAGTAATAATTCACATCCAACCGTCATTTAAAGTCAAAAGATTAAATGTTAAAATTTCATCAATATTGACCACTTTTTTGAACGTTCGACAGGTCCGGGGTCATCGTTTTTCATCAGAAAATTGATTTTTTGGACTCTACCAAAAATGATTCAAAATGTCATTTGGATCGGGCCTCATGTTGAATAACCACTTTTTAGACCCTCACAGTGACCAAAATTCCCATTTTTACAGAGTTTTCGCTTACTCAAAAGATTCAATTTTGACCAATTTCAGGCACAGAAATGACTTTAAACACACTTTTTTTTAGTTGAAAAAGTAATATTTCACATCCAACCGTCATTTAAAGTCAAAAGATTAAATGTTAAAATTTCATCAATATTGACCATTTTTTTAACGTTCGACAGGTCCGGGGTCATCGTTTTTCTTCAGAAAATTGATTTTTTGGACTCTACCAAAAATGATTCAAAATGTCATTGGGTTCGGGCCTCATGTTGAATAACCACTTTTTAGACCCTCACAGTGACCAAAATTGCCATTTTTACAGAGTTTTCGCTTACTCAAAAGCTTCAATTTTGACCAATTTCAGGCACGGAAATGACTTTAAACACACTTATTTTAGTTGAAAAAGTAAAAATTCACATCCAACCGTCATTTAAAGTCAAAAGATTAAATGTTAAAATTTCATCAATATTGACCACTTTTTTGAACGTTCGACAGGTCCGGGGTCATCGTTTTTCATCAGAAAATTGATTTTTTGGACTCTACCAAAAATGATTCAAAATGTCATTGGGGTCGGGCCTCATGTTGAATAACCACTTTTTAGACCCTCACAGTGACCAAAATTGCCATTTTTACAGAGTTTTCGCTTACTCAAAAGCTTCAATTTTGACCAATTTCAGGCACAGAAATGACTTTAAACACACTTATTTTAGTTGAAAAAGTAATAATTCACATCCAACCGTCATTTAAAGTCAAAAGATTAAATGTTAAAATTTCAACAATATTGACCATTTTTTGAACGTTCGACAGGTCCGGGGTCATCGTTTTTCATCAGAAAATTGATTTTTTGGACTCTACCAAAAATGATTCAAAATGTCATTGGGATCGGGCCTCATGTTGAATAACTACTTTTTAGACCCTCACAGTGACCAAAATTGTCATTTTTACAGAGTTTTCGCTTACTCAAAAGCTTCAATTTTGACCAATTTCAGGCACAGAAATGACTTTAAACACACTTATTTTAGTTGAAAAAGTAATAATTCACATCCAACCGTCATTTAAAGTCAAAAGATTAAATGTTAAAATTTCATCAATATTGACCACTTTTTTGAACGTTCGACAGGTCCGGGGTCATCGTTTTTCATCAGAAAATTGATTTTTTGGACTCTACCAAAAATGATTCAAAATGTCATTTGGATCGGGCCTCATGTTGAATAACCACTTTTTAGACCCTCACAGTGACCAAAATTCCCATTTTTACAGAGTTTTCGCTTACTCAAAAGATTCAATTTTGACCAATTTCAGGCACAGAAATGACTTTAAACACACTTTTTTTTAGTTGAAAAAGTAATATTTCACATCCAACCGTCATTTAAAGTCAAAAGATTAAATGTTAAAATTTCATCAATATTGACCATTTTTTTAACGTTCGACAGGTCCGGGGTCATCGTTTTTCTTCAGAAAATTGATTTTTTGGACTCTACCAAAAATGATTCAAAATGTCATTGGGTTCGGGCCTCATGTTGAATAACCACTTTTTAGACCCTCACAGTGACCAAAATTGCCATTTTTACAGAGTTTTCGCTTACTCAAAAGCTTCAATTTTGACCAATTTCAGGCACGGAAATGACTTTAAACACACTTATTTTAGTTGAAAAAGTAAAAATTCACATCCAACCGTCATTTAAAGTCAAAAGATTAAATGTTAAAATTTCATCAATATTGACCACTTTTTTGAACGTTCGACAGGTCCGGGGTCATCGTTTTTCATCAGAAAATTGATTTTTTGGACTCTACCAAAAATGATTCAAAATGTCATTGGGGTCGGGCCTCATGTTGAATAACCACTTTTTAGACCCTCACAGTGACCAAAATGGCCATTTTTACAGAGTTTTCGCTTACTCAAAAGCTTCAATTTTGACCAATTTCAGGCACAGAAATGACTTTAAAAACACTTATTTTAGTTGAAAAAGTAATATTTCACATCCAACCGTCATTTAAAGTCAAAAGATTAAATGTTAAAATGTCATCAATATTGACCATTTTTTGAACGTTCGACAGGTCCGGGGTCATCGTTTTTCATCAGAAAATTGATTTTTTGGACTCTTCCAAAAATGTTTCAAAATGTCATTGGGATCGGGCCTCATGTTGAATAACCACTTTTTAGACCCTCACAGTGACCAAAATTGCCAACTTTACAGAGTTTTCGCTTGCTCAAAAGCTTCAATTTTGACCAATTTCAGGCACAAATATGACTTTAAACACACTTTTTTTAGTTGAAAAAGTAATATTTCACATCCAACCGTCATTTAAAGTCAAAAGATTAAATGTTAAAATTTCATCAATATTGACCGTTTTTTTAACGTTCGACAGGTCCGGGGTCATCGTTTTTCATCAGAAAATTGATTTTTTGGACTCTATCAAAAATGATTCAAAATGTCATTGGGATCGGGCCTCATGTTGAATAACCACTTTTTAGACCCTCACAGTGACCAAAATTGCCATTTTTACAGAGTTTTCGCTTACTCAAAAGCTTCAATTTTGACCAATTTCAGGCACAGAAATGACTTTAAACACACTTTTTTTAGTTGAAAAAGTAATAATTCACATCCAACTGTCATTTAAAGTCAAAAGAATAAATGTTACATTTTCATCAATATAGACCATTTTTTGAACGTTCGACAGGTCCGGGGTCATCGTTTTTCATCAGAAAATTGATTTTTTGGACTCTACCAAAAATGATTCAAAATGTCATTGGGATCGGGCCTCATGTTGAATAACCACTTTTTAGACCCTCACAGTGACCAAAATTGCCATTTTTACAGAGTTTTCGCTTACTCAAAAGCTTCAATTTTGACCAATTTCAGGCACAGAAATGACTTTAAACACACTTATTTTAGTTGAAAAAGTAATAATTCACATCCAACCGTCATTTAAAGTCAAAAGATTAAATGTTAAAATTTCATCAATATTGACCACTTTTTTGAACGTTCGACAGGTCCGGGGTCATCGTTTTTCATCAGAAAATTGATTCTTTGGACTCTACCAAAAATGTTTCAAAATGTCATTGGGATCGGGCCTCATGTTGAATAACCACTTTTTAGACCCTCACAGTGACCAAAATTGCCAATTTTACAGAGTTTTCGCTTACTCAAAAGCTTCAATTTTGACCAATTTCAGGCACAGATATGACTTTAAACACACTTTTTTTAGTTGAAAAAGTAATATTTCACATCCAACCGTCATTTAAAGTCAAAAGATTAAATGTTAAAATTTCATCAATATTGACCGTTTTTTTAACGTTCGACAGGTCCGGGGTCATCGTTTTTCATCAGAAAATTGATTTTTTGGACTCTACCAAAAATGATTCAAAATGTCATTGGGATCGGGCCTCATGTTGAATAACCACTTTTTAGACCCTCACAGTGACCAAAATTGCAATTTCTACAGAGTTTTCGCTTACTCAAAAGCTTCAATTTTGACCAATTCCAGGCACAGAAATGACTTTAAACACACTTATTTTAGTTGAAAAAGTAATATTTCACATCCAACCGTCATTTAAAGTCAAAAGATTAAATGTTAAAATTTCATCAATATTGACAATTTTTTGAACGTTCGACAGGTCCGGGGTCATCGTTTTTCATCAGAAAATTGATTTTTTGGACTCTACCAAAAATGATTCAAAATGTCATTGGGATCGGGCCTCATGTTGAATAACTACTTTTTAGACCCTCACAGTGACCAAAATTGCCATTTTTACAGAGTTTTCGCTTACTCAAAAGCTTCAATTTTGACCAATTTCAGGCACAGAAATGACTTTAAACACACTTATTTTAGTTGAAAAAGTAATAATTCACATCCAACTGTCATTTAAAGTCAAAAGATTAAATGTTAAAATTTCATCAATATTGACTACTTTTTTGAACGTTCGACAGGTCCGGGGTCATCGTTTTTCATCAGAAAATTGATTTTTTGGACTCTACCAAAAATGATTCAAAATGTCATTTGGATCGGGCCTCATGTTGAATAACCACTTTTTAGACCCTCACAGTGACCAAAATTGCCATTTTTACAGAGTTTTCGCTTACTCAAAAGCTTCAATTTTGACCAATTTCAGGCACGGAAATGACTTTAAACACACTTATTTTAGTTGAAAAAGTAAAAATTCACATCCAACCGTCATTTAAAGTCAAAAGATTAAATGTTAAAATTTCATCAATATTGACCACTTTTTTGAACGTTCGACAGGTCCGGGGTCATCGTTTTTCATCAGAAAATGGATTTTTTGGACTCTACCAAAAATGATTCAAAATGTCATTGGGATCGGGCCTCATGTTGAATAACCCCTTTTTAGACCCTCACAGTGACCAAAATTGCCATTTTTACAGAGTTTTCGCTTACTCAAAAGCTTAAATTTTGACCAATTTCAGGCACAGAAATGACTTTAAACACACTTATTTTAGTTGAAAAAGTAATAATTCACATCCAACTGTCATTTAAAGTCAAACAAATAAATGTTACATTTTCATCAATATTGACCATTTTTTGAACGTTCGACATGTCCGGGGTCATCGTTTTTCATCAGAAAATTGATTTTTTGGACTCTACCAAAAAGGATTCAAAATGTCATTGGGATCGGGCCTCATGTTGAATAACCACTTTTTAGACACTCACAGTGACCAAAATTGCAATTTTTACAGAGTTTTCGCTTACTCAAAAGCTTCAATTTTGACCAATTCCAGGCACAGAAATGACTTTAAACACACTTATTTTAGTTGAAAAAGTAATATTTCACATCCAACCGTCATTTAAAGTCAAAAGATTAAATGTTAAAATTTCATCAATATTGACCATTTTTTGAACGTTCGACAGGTCCGGGGTCATCGTTTTTCATCAGAAAATTGATTTTTTGGACTCTACCAAAAATGATTCAAAATATCATTGGGATCGGGCCTCATGTTGAATAACTACTTTTTAGACCCTCACAGTGACCAAAATTGCCATTTTTATAGAGTTTTCGCTTACTCAAAAGCTTCAATTTTGACCAATTTCAGGCACAGAAATGACTTTAAACACACTTTTTTTAGTTGAAAAAGTAATATTTCACATCCAACCGTCATTTCAAGTCAAAAGATTAAATGTTAAAGTTTAATCATTATTGGCCATTTTTTGAACGTTCGACATGTCCGGGGTCATCGTTTTTCATCAGAAAATTGATTTTTTGGACTCTACCAAAAAGGATTCAAAATGTCATTGGGATCGGGCCTCATGTTGAATAACCACTTTTTAGACACTCACAGTGACCAAAATTGCAATTTTTACAGAGTTTTCGCTTACTCAAAAGCTTCAATTTTGACCAATTTCAGGCACAGAAATGACTTTAAACACACTTATTTTAGTTGAAAAAGTAATATTTCACATCCAACCGTCATTTAAAGTCAAAAGATTAAATGTTAAAATGTCATCAATATTGACCATTTTTTGAACGTTCGACAGGTCCGGGGTCATCGTTTTTCATCAGAAAATTGATTTTTTGGACTCTACCAAAAATGATTCAAAATGTCATTGGGATCGGGCCTCATGTTGAATAACCACTTTTTAGACCCTCACAGTGACCAAAATTGCCAATTTTACAGAGTTTTCGCTTACTCAAAAGCTTCAATTTTGACCAATTTCAGGCACAGAAATGACTTTAAACACACTTTTTTTAGTTGAAAAAGTAATAATTCACATCCAACTGTCATTTAAAGTCAAAAGAATAAATGTTACATTTTCATCAATATAGACCATTTTTTGAACGTTCGACAGGTCCGGGGTCATCGTTTTTCATCAGAAAATTGATTTTTTGGACTCTACCAAAAATGATTCAAAATGTCATTGGGATCGGGCCTCATGTTGAATAACCACTTTTTAGACCCTCACAGTGACCAAAATTGCCATTTTTACAGAGTTTTCGCTTACTCAAAAGCTTCAATTTTGACCAATTTCAGGCACAGAAATGACTTTAAACACACTTATTTTAGTTGAAAAAGTAATAATTCACATCCAACCGTCATTTAAAGTCAAAAGATTAAATGTTAAAATTTCATCAATATTGACCACTTTTTTGAACGTTCGACAGGTCCGGGGGTCATCGTTTTTCATCAGAAAATTGATTTTTTGGACTCTACCAAAAATGTTTCAAAATGTCATTGGGATCGGGCCTCATGTTGAATAACCACTTTTTAGACCCTCACAGTGACCAAAATTGCCATTTTTACAGAGTTTTCGCTTACTCAAAAGCTTCAATTTTGACCAATTTCAGGCACAGAAATGACTTTAAACACACTTATTTTAGTTGAAAAAGTAATAATTCACATCCAACCGTCATTTAAAGTCAAAGGATTAAATGTTAAAATTTCATCAATATTGACCACTTTTTTGAACGTTCGACAGGTCCGGGGTCATCGTTTTTCATCAGAAAATTGATTCTTTGGACTCTACCAAAAATGTTTCAAAATGTCATTGGGATCGGGCCTCATGTTGAATAACCACTTTTTAGACCCTCACAGTGACCAAAATTGCCAATTTTACAGAGTTTTCGCTTACTCAAAAGCTTCAATTTTGACCAATTTCAGGCACAGATATGACTTTAAACACACTTTTTTTAGTTGAAAAAGTAATATTTCACATCCAACCGTCATTTAAAGTCAAAAGATTAAATGTTAAAATTTCATCAATATTGACCGTTTTTTTAACGTTCGACAGGTCCGGGGTCATCGTTTTTCATCAGAAAATTGATTTTTTGGACTCTACCAAAAATGATTCAAAATGTCATTGGGATCGGGCCTCATGTTGAATAACCACTTTTTAGACCCTCACAGTGACCAAAATTGCAATTTCTACAGAGTTTTCGCTTACTCAAAAGCTTCAATTTTGACCAATTCCAGGCACAGAAATGACTTTAAACACACTTATTTTAGTTGAAAAAGTAATATTTCACATCCAACCGTCATTTAAAGTCAAAAGATTAAATGTTAAAATTTCATCAATATTGACCATTTTTTGAACGTTCGACAGGTACGGGGTCATCGTTTTTCATCAGAAAATTGATTTTTTGGACTCTACCAAAAATGATTCAAAATGTCATTGGGATCGGGCCTCATGTTGAATAACCACTTTTTAGACCCTCACAGTGACCAAAATTGCCATTTTTACAGAGTTTTCGCTTACTCAAAAGCTTCAATTTTGACCAATTTCAGGCACGGAAATGACTTTAAACACACTTATTTTAGTTGAAAAAGTAAAAATTCACATCCAACCGTCATTTAAAGTCAAAAGATTAAATGTTAAAATTTCATCAATATTGACCACTTTTTTGAACGTTCGACAGGTCCGGGGTCATCGTTTTTCATCAGAAAATTGATTTTTTGGACTCTACCAAAAATGATTCAAAATGTCATTGGGATCGGGCCTCATGTTGAATAACCCCTTTTTAGACCCTCACAGTGACCAAAATTGCCATTTTTACAGAGTTTTCGCTTACTCAAAAGCTTCAATTTTGACCAATTTCAGGCACAGAAATGACTTTAAACACACTTATTTTAGTTGAAAAAGTAATAATTCACATCCAACTGTCATTTAAAGTCAAACAAATAAATGTTACATTTTCATCAATATTGACCATTTTTTGAACGTTCGACATGTCCGGGGTCATCGTTTTTCATCAGAAAATTGATTTTTTGGACTCTACCAAAAATGATTCAAAATGTCATTGGGATCCTGCCTCATGTTGAATAACCACTTTTTAGACACTCACAGTGACCAAAATTGCAATTTTTACAGAGTTTTCGCTTACTCAAAAGCTTCAATTTTGACCAATTCCAGGCACAGAAATGACTTTAAACACACTTATTTTAGTTGAAAAAGTAATATTTCACATCCAACCGTCATTTAAAGTCAAAAGATTAAATGTTAAAATTTCATCAATATTGACCATTTTTTGAACGTTCGACAGGTCCGGGGTCATCGTTTTTCATCAGAAAATTGATTTTTTGGACGCTACCAAAAATGATTCAAAATATCATTGGGATCGGGCCTCATGTTGAATAACTACTCTTTAGACCCTCACAGTGACCAAAATTGCCATTTTTATAGAGTTTTCGCTTACTCAAAAGCTTCAATTTTGACCAATTTTAGGCACAGAAATGACTTTAAACACACTTTTTTTAGTTGAAAAAGTAATATTTCACATCCAACCGTCATTTCAAGTCAAAAGATTAAATGTTAAAGTTTAATCATTATTGGCCATTTTTTGAACGTTCGACAGGTCCGGGGTCATCGTTTTTCATCAGAAAATTGATTTTTTTGGACTCTACCAAAAATGATTCAAAATGTCATTGGGATCGGGCCTCATGTTGAATAACCACTTTTTAGACCCTCACAGTGACCAAAATTGCCATTTTTACAGAGTTTTCGCTTACTCAAAAGCTTCAATTTTGACCAATTTCAGGCACAGAAATGACTTTAAACACACTTTTTTTAGTTGAAAAAGTAATAATTCACATCCAACTGTCATTTAAAGTCATAAGAATAAATGTTACATGTTCATCAATATTGACCATTTTTTGAACGTTCGACATGTCCGGGGTCATCGTTTTTCATCAGAAAATTGATTTTTTGGACTCTACCAAAAATAATTCAAAATGTCATTGGGATCGGGCCTCATGTTGAATAACCACTTTTTAGACCCTCACAGTGACCAAAATTGCAATTTCTACAGAGTTTTCGCTTACTCAAAAGCTTCAATTTTGACCAATTCCAGGCACAGAAATGACTTTAAACACACTTATTTTAGTTGAAAAAGTAATATTTCACATCCAACCTTCATTTAAAGTCAAAAGATTAAATGTTAAAATTTCATCAATATTGACCATTTTTTTAACGTTCGACATGTCCGGGGTCATCGTTTTTCATCAGAAAATTGATTTTTTGGACTCTACCAAAAATGATTCAAAATGTCATTGGGATCGGGCCTCATGTTGAATAACCACTTTTCAGACCCTCACAGTGACCAAAATTGCAATTTCTACAGAGTTTTCGCTTGCTCAAAAGCTTCAATTTTGACCAATTCCAGGCACAGAAATGACTTTAAACACACTTATTTTAGTTGAAAAAGTAACATTACACATCCAACCGTCATTTAAAGTCAAAAGATTAAATGTTAAAATTTCATCAATATTGACCGTTTTTTGAACGTTCGACAGGTCCGGGGTCATCGTTTTTCATCAGAAAATTGATTTTTTGGACTCTACCAAAAATGATTCAAAATGTCATTGGGATCGGGCCTCATGTTGAATAACCACTTTTTAGACCCTCACAGTGACCAAAATTGCCATTTTTACAGAGTTTTCGCTTACTCAAAAGCTTCAATTTTGACCAATTTCAGGCACAGAAATGACTTTAAACACACTTATTTTAGTTGAAAAAGTAATAATTCACATCCAACCGTCATTTAAAGTCAAAAGATTAAATGTTAAAATTTCAACAATATTGACCATTTTTTGAACGTTCGACAGGTCCGGGGTCATCGTTTTTCATCAGAAAATTGATTTTTTGGACTCTACCAAAAATGATTCAAAATGTCATTGGGATCGGGCCTCATGTTGAATAACGACTTTTTAGACCCTCACAGTGACCAAAATTGCAATTTTTACAGAGTTTTCGCTTACTCAAAAGCTTCAATTTTGACCAATTTCAGGCACAGAAATGACTTTAAACACACTTATTTTAGTTGAAAAAGTAATAATTCACATCCAACCGTCATTTAAAGTCAAAAGATTAAATGTTAAAATTTCATCAATATTGACCACTTTGGTCATCGTTTTTCATCAGAAAATTGATTTTTTGGACTCTACCAAAAATGATTCAAAATGTCATTTGGATCGGGCCTCATGTTGAATAACCACTTTTTAGACCCTCACAGTGACCAAAATTGCCATTTTTACAGAGTTTTCGCTTACTCAAAAGATTCAATTTTGACCAATTTCAGGCACAGAAATGACTTTAAACACACTTTTTTTTAGTTGAAAAAGTAATATTTCACATCCAACCGTCATTTAAAGTCAAAAGATTAAATGTTAAAATTTCATCAATATTGACCATTTTTTTAACGTTCGACAGGTCCGGGGTCATCGTTTTTCATCAGAAAATTGATTTTTTGGACTCTACCAAAAATGATTCAAAATGTCATTGGGGTCGGGCCTCATGTTGAATAACCACTTTTTAGACCCTCACAGTGACCAAAATTGCCATTTTTACAGAGTTTTCGCTTACTCAAAAGCTTCAATTTTGACCAATTTCAGGCACAGAAATGACTTTAAACACACTTATTTTAGTTGAAAAAGTAATATTTCACATCCAACCGTCATTTAAAGTCAAAAGATTAAATGTTAAAATGTCATCAATATTGACCATTTTTTGAACGTTCGACAGGTCCGGGGTCATCGTTTTTCATCAGAAAATTGATTTTTTGGACTCTACCAAAAATGTTTCAAAATGTCATTGGGATCGGGCCTCATGTTGAATAACCACTTTTTAGACCCTCACAGTGACCAAAATTGCCATTTTTACAGAGTTTTCGCTTACTCAAAAGCTTCAATTTTGACCAATTTCAGGCACAGAAATGACTTTAAACACACTTATTTTAGTTGAAAAAGTAATATTTCACATCCAACCGTCATTTAAAGTCAAAAGATTAAATGTTAAAATGTAATCAATATTTACCATTTTTTGAACGTTCGACAGGTCATCGTTTTTCATCAGAAAATTGATTCTTTGGACTCTACCAAAAATGTTTCAAAATGTCATTGGGATCGGGCCTCATGTTGAATAACCACTTTTTAGACCCTCACAGTGACCAAAATTGCCAATTTTACAGAGTTTTCGCTTACTCAAAAGCTTCAATTTTGACCAATTTCAGGCACAAATATGACTTTAAACACACTTTTTTTAGTTGAAAAAGTAATATTTCACATCCAACCGTCATTTAAAGTCAAAAGATTAAATGTTAAAATTTCATCAATATTGACCGTTTTTTTAACGTTCGACAGGTCCGGGGTCATCGTTTTTCATCAGAAAATTGATTTTTTGGACTCTACCAAAAATGATTCAAAATGTCATTGGGATCGGGCCTCATGTTGAATAACCACTTTTTAGACCCTCACAGTGACCAAAATTGCCATTTTTACAGAGTTTTCGCTTACTCAAAAGCTTCAATTTTGACCAATTTCAGGCACAGAAATGACTTTAAACACACTTTTTTTAGTTGAAAAAGTAATATTTCACATCCAACCGTCATTTCAAGTCAAAAGATTAAATGTTAAAGTTTAATCATTATTGGCCATTTTTTGAACGTTCGACAGGTCCGGGGTCATCGTTTTTCATCAGAAAATTGATTTTTTGGACTCTACCAAAAATGATTCAAAATGTCATTGGGATCGGGCCTCATGTTGAATAACCACTTTTTAGACCCTCACAGTGACCAAAATTGCCATTTTTACAGAGTTTTCGCTTACTCAAAAGCTTCAATTTTGACCAATTTCAGGCACGGAAATGACTTTAAACACACTTATTTTAGTTGAAAAAGTAAAAATTCACATCCAACCGTCATTTAAAGTCAAAAGATTAAATGTTAAAATGTCATCAATATTGACCATTTTTTGAACGTTCGACAGGTCCGGGGTCATCGTTTTTCATCAGAAAATTGATTTTTTGGACTCTTCCAAAAATGTTTCAAAATGTCATTGGGATCGGGCCTCATGTTGAATAACCACTTTTTAGACCCTCACAGTGACCAAAATTGCCATTTTTACAGAGTTTTCGCTTACTCAAAAGCTTCAATTTTGACCAATTTCAGGCACAGAAATGACTTTAAACACACTTATTTTAGTTGAAAAAGTAATATTTCACATCCAACCGTCATTTCAAGTCAAAAGATTAAATGTTAAAATTTCAACAATATTGACCATTTTTTGAACGTTCGACAGGTCCGGGGTCATCGTTTTTCATCAGAAAATTGATTTTTTGGACTCTACCAAAAATGATTCAAAATGTCATTGGGATCGGGCCTCATGTTGAATAACTACTTTTTAGACCCTCACAGTGACCAAAATTGCCATTTTTACAGAGTTTTCGCTTACTCAAAAGCTTCAATTTTGACCAATTTCAGGCACAGAAATGACTTTAAACACACTTATTTTAGTTGAAAAAGTAATAATTCACATCCAACCGTCATTTAAAGTCAAAAGATTAAATGTTAAAATTTCATCAATATTGACCACTTTTTTGAACGTTCGACAGGTCCGGGGTCATCGTTTTTCATCAGAAAATTGATTTTTTGGACTCTACCAAAAATGATTCAAAATGTCATTTGGATCGGGCCTCATGTTGAATAACCACTTTTTAGACCCTCACAGTGACCAAAATTGCCATTTTTACAGAGTTTTCGCTTACTCAAAAGATTCAATTTTGACCAATTTCAGGCACAGAAATGACTTTAAACACACTTTTTTTTAGTTGAAAAAGTAATATTTCACATCCAACCGTCATTTAAAGTCAAAAGATTAAATGTTAAAATTTCATCAATATTGACCATTTTTTTAACGTTCGACAGGTCCGGGGTCATCGTTTTTCATCAGAAAATTGATTTTTTGGACTCTACCAAAAATGATTCAAAATGTCATTGGGGTCGGGCCTCATGTTGAATAACCACTTTTTAGACCCTCACAGTGACCAAAATTGCCATTTTTACAGAGTTTTCGCTTACTCAAAAGCTTCAATTTTGACCAATTTCAGGCACAGAAATGACTTTAAACACACTTATTTTAGTTGAAAAAGTAATATTTCACATCCAACCGTCATTTAAAGTCAAAAGATTAAATGTTAAAATGTCATCAATATTGACCATTTTTTGAACGTTCGACAGGTCCGGGGTCATCGTTTTTCATCAGAAAATTGATTTTTTGGACTCTACCAAAAATGTTTCAAAATGTCATTGGGATCGGGCCTCATGTTGAATAACCACTTTTTAGACCCTCACAGTGACCAAAATTGCCATTTTTACAGAGTTTTCGCTTACTCAAAAGCTTCAATTTTGACCAATTTCAGGCACAGAAATGACTTTAAACACACTTATTTTAGTTGAAAAAGTAATATTTCACATCCAACCGTCATTTAAAGTCAAAAGATTAAATGTTAAAATGTCATCAATATTGACCATTTTTTGAACGTTCGACAGGTCATCGTTTTTCATCAGAAAATTGATTCTTTGGACTCTACCAAAAATGTTTCAAAATGTCATTGGGATCGGGCCTCATGTTGAATAACCACTTTTTAGACCCTCACAGTGACCAAAATTGCCAATTTTACAGAGTTTTCGCTTACTCAAAAGCTTCAATTTTGACCAATTTCAGGCACAAATATGACTTTAAACACACTTTTTTTAGTTGAAAAAGTAATATTTCACATCCAACCGTCATTTAAAGTCAAAAGATTAAATGTTAAAATTTCATCAATATTGACCGTTTTTTTAACGTTCGACAGGTCCGGGGTCATCGTTTTTCATCAGAAAATTGATTTTTTGGACTCTACCAAAAATGATTCAAAATGTCATTGGGATCGGGCCTCATGTTGAATAACCACTTTTTAGACCCTCACAGTGACCAAAATTGCCATTTTTACAGAGTTTTCGCTTACTCAAAAGCTTCAATTTTGACCAATTTCAGGCACAGAAATGACTTTAAACACACTTTTTTTAGTTGAAAAAGTAATAATTCACATCCAACTGTCATTTAAAGTCAAAACAATAAATGTTACATTTTCATCAATATAGACCATTTTTTGAACGTTCGACAGGTCCGGGGTCATCGTTTTTCATCAGAAAATTGATTTTTTGGACTCTACCAAAAATGATTCAAAATGTCATTGGGATCGGGCCTCATGTTGAATAACCACTTTTTAGACCCTCACAGTGACCACAATTGCCATTTTTACAGAGTTTTCGCTTACTCAAAAGCTTCAATTTTGACCAATTTCAGGCACAGAAATGACTTTAAACACACTTATTTTAGTTGAAAAAGTAATAATTCACATCCAACCGTCATTTAAAGTCAAAAGATTAAATGTTAAAATTTCATCAATATTGACCACTTTTTTGAACGTTCGACAGGTCCGGGGTCATCGTTTTTCATCAGAAAATTGATTTTTTGGACTCTACCAAAAATGTTTCAAAATGTCATTGGGATCGGGCCTCATGTTGAATAACCACTTTTTAGACCCTCACAGTGACCAAAATTGCCATTTTTACAGAGTTTTCGCTTACTCAAAAGCTTCAATTTTGACCAATTTCAGGCACAGAAATGACTTTAAACACACTTATTTTAGTTGAAAAAGTAATAATTCACATCCAACCGTCATTTAAAGTCAAAAGATTAAATGTTAAAATTTCATCAATATTGACCACTTTTTTGAACGTTCGACAGGTCCGGGGTCATCGTTTTTCATCAGAAAATTGATTCTTTGGACTCTACCAAAAATGTTTCAAAATGTCATTGGGATCGGGCCTCATGTTGAATAACCACTTTTTAGACCCTCACAGTGACCAAAATTGCCAATTTTACAGAGTTTTCGCTTACTCAAAAGCTTCAATTTTGACCAATTTCAGGCACAGATATGACTTTAAACACACTTTTTTTAGTTGAAAAAGTAATATTTCACATCCAACCGTCATTTAAAGTCAAAAGATTAAATGTTAAAATTTCATCAATATTGACCGTTTTTTTAACGTTCGACAGGTCCGGGGTCATCGTTTTTCATCAGAAAATTGATTTTTTGGACTCTACCAAAAATGATTCAAAATGTCATTGGGATCGGGCCTCATGTTGAATAACCACTTTTTAGACCCTCAGAGTGACCAAAATTGCAATTTCTACAGAGTTTTCGCTTACTCAAAAGCTTCAATTTTGACCAATTCCAGGCACAGAAATGACTTTAAACACACTTATTTTAGTTGAAAAAGTAATATTTCACATCCAACCGTCATTTAAAGTCAAAAGATTAAATGTTAAAATTTCATCAATATTGACCATTTTTTGAACGTTCGACAGGTCCGGGGTCATCGTTTTTCATCAGAAAATTGATTTTTTGGACTCTACCAAAAATGATTCAAAATGTCATTGGGATCGGGCCTC